>NC_044274.1:3138313-3249645 GCF_003957555.1 Calypte anna
AGCCTTCCCCTACACCATTTGCACCATCTCACCCTTTCCCCCAACTTCTCCATGGAGATGGATGATGGATGGTGGATGATGATGGATGCAGGTGTTGTCTCTCCTATAGGACAAGGGGGAAGGGTTTCAAGCTTCCATAGGAAAGATTTAGATAAGATCTTTGGAAAAACTTTTCCTGTGAGGGTGCTGAGCCCCTGTGCCAGGTTTCCCAGAGAAGCTGTGGCTGCCCCATCCCTGGCAGTGTCTCAGGTCAGGTTGGATGGGGCTTGGAGCAACCTGGGCTGGTGGGAGGTGTCCCTGACCATGGAAAGGGGTTGGGAATGGATCAGCTTTGAGGTCCCTTCCAACCCATTCAATGATTCTACAGTAGGAAAACTTTAATCCAGACTCAACCCTGTCCTCTGCATCAGCACAGGACCCCTTTGCAGGGTTATGAAGTACCCCATGGTAGCCATGCAGCTGGAACAGTTCCTATTTTGAGCTCACCTCCCCTAAATGAAAGGGTCCCAATGGGAATTCTGCGTTCCACACCTGGGTGTAGAGAGAAGCAGAGTCTCTGCAGCACTGTGAACATGGACCCACCAGCCCTGCCCATCTGAGACCCAAAATCCATCCATGGAAGCCTTGAGCTCAGCCCAAGAAAAAAGAGCTGGAGTTTTCTCTGCTGGTCCAGGAGCAGAGCTCAAGAGGATCTGCATGTACATCTTCTCCTCTGGCATCTTCATAACTCATCATGCTGTGTCTGGGAGCAGCTTCCAGCAATGTGTTTTTGCTACTGCCCTGAAAATAAGATGCAGAAGGAAAGGTTTATGGGAGATAATTCATTTCCTTGGCTCTTCTGCACCAGAATTAATTGCAGCCATATTTATTGCTCAGGCAAGTAGAGATGAGGTAGATAAGGGAATGTCTTTGTTTAGGGCAATGAATAATTTATGTCATAAATTCACCAGAACCTTGAAATTCGAAGGACTGATTTTGCTTCCTTCCTCATCCGGGGAGGGAGGTTGAGCTTTAACCCTTGTGTGTGACTGATGTTTTATGACTTTCCTGGCACTGTGGTCATCTGCTTAACTCTTCTGTAATGGGAAAAGTAAAATTTCCCCATCTCAGGTGTCTTGGGCTGCCCACAGGGTTGGTTTCCAGGCTGATGTTGGGTACAGTAGTGAGAGGGGTATCCAAGGAGTCACTCATCCTGTCCTGTGACAAATGTCTAACATAGAATAAAGCAGAAAACTGACTACAGGAGCATCTTTGACAAACAGCTTTGATGGCTTATTTCCCATCTGCCAAGGCAGAGGTTAAGTGTCAAACCCATAACTTCCAGCTGAGGGGGAAGAGGTGGTTTCAGAAAGGCACCCTTGGAGAACATGGACTAAAAAAACCTCCCAAACATTACTAGAAAATCTTTTTTTTTTTTTTTTTTTTAAGTGACCTTCCTCCAGGCTCTTGATGAATAACAGGATTTGCATCCCCAGGAAATCCCTGATATCTGTGATATTTGTTTTTCTGCTGTTGAGACCTCTTCCTCCTGGGGTGGGCACCACCTCCCTAACAGATGACACGTGCCCTGCTCCCTGGAAATTGGACCTTTTTCTAGGCTTTTGCCATGGAATGGAGGGCAAATGTTGGTTTGACCTTCTTTCTGGTGCTCTGGAGCAGAGCTGGAGGGTTCCTGTGCATGTCTTGGTGTCCTTTGGATGATCTCTGGCTTCAAAGCAAGGGAAGGGGCTGGAGGGAAAGATGGTGAAAGTCAGAAAATGCAACTTCAAAGCCAAGCTGGGGTGAGAGCCCATGCCAGCTTGTGAGAGGGAAAACAGGGATGTTTTTGATTAGGGAGAAGGTAAAACATATGGTTAGACTGAATAGCCATGTCCTTTCACAGCTTGCTTCTGCTCGAGGAAAAGAGGACAACTGAGGAGGGGGACACACTGGCATTTTCAGTGGAAACTATTATGTCTTGGAAATAATAGAAATAAAAAAAAATAATAGAAAAAATATTAGAAATAATATTATTCTATTATTAGAAATAATAGAAATAAAAAAACCTCAGTTAATTTTAATTAACTGAGAAATAGGGCTATAAACCCTTCTGAGGCATGCCAGTTGCATCCTTTAAATGCCCCAGCACTGTGACCACTTCCACAAACAACTGTGGTATCAAAGTCGGGGTTAAAAACCTAAAAGGAGTGGGGGGAAAAACATTCTGTGGCCTAATCCTGCCTCCAGAAAAGCTCAAGCAACCCTAAAAAAGCCCCCCAGCAGCTGAGTGGTGGTCCAGGTTTCCCAGTCTGAAGGGAGGTCACCAGCAGATCTCAGCTGGACCTTGTACATTTTGATGGAGGTAAAAAAAAGTCCCTTCAGAGCCTAAAAAAGAATCTGGGCAGGAATCTGGAAGCAATGTGGATTTTTTCCAGAGGAGCTGAATGCCAAGAGCAGCAGAGGGCTCGTGGTGTAAAGTGAGAAGGCCACAGGATGGCAGATGGAACTCAGGCTTGGGAGAAGGCAAGTGCTGAACGTGGCAGTGGGGGAAATGATGCTGCTGCAGGGACTTGGGTGCTTGGGCTGGGGCCCCAGGGATGATGACAAACATCAACAGTGGCTGAAAATGGATATTCAGGGTTTGGATCTTGGATGTGGCCACCTAAATGGGGACTTTGTTTTCATAGAATCTTTCAGCCTGGCAAAGACCCTTGGGGTCACTGAGCCAAATCTTCATCCCTACTCTATAAAGTTCTCCCCTATTTCAGTCTCTGCATTTTTTTTTCTGTGAAAGCTTTTTTTCTACAGTCCCAGCTCCCTAACTCATTCTCCATAAGATTTATTCTCCAGGCCCTTCCCCAGCTTGGTTGCCCTCCTCTGCACTCACCCCAGCACCTCAAGATCTCTCTTTCACTGAAACACCCCAAACTGGACCCAGTACTCAAGGTGTGGTCTCACCAGTGCTGAGTACAGGGGGACAGTCACCTCCTTACTTCTGCTGGCCACACTATTGCTGACACAAGCCATTGGCTTTCTTGGCTACCTGGGCACACTGCTGGCTCATCTTCAGCCTCTTCTCAATTAGAACCCTCAGAGCCCTTTCTGCCTGGCAGCTTTCTAGCCACACTTCCCCAAGCCTGGAGCATCCCATGGGGTTGTTGTGACCCCAAGTGTTGTGACCTGGCATCCTTGCTGAAGCTCATTGTGTTGACACCTCGAGGTTCACACCTCGAGTCCTGTGTCCAGTTCTGGGCCCCTCAGTTCAGGAAGGAGATTGAGGTCCTGGAGCAGGTCCAAAGGAGGCAACCAGGCTGGTGAAGGGACTCGAGCACAGACCCTATGAGGAGAGGCTGAGGGAGCTGGGGGTGTTGAGGCTGGAGAAGAGGAGGCTCAGGGGAGACCTCATCACTCTCTCCAACTCCCCGAAAGGAGGTTGGAGCCAGGGGGGGGTTGGGCTCTTTTCCCAGGCAACTCTCAGCAAGACAAGAGGGCACAAAGGGTCTCAAGTTGTGCCAGGGGAGGTTTAGGTTGGAGATGAGAAAGAATTTCTTTCTGGAGAGGGTGATCAGCCCTTGGAATGGGCTGCCCAGGGAAGTAGTGGATTCTCCGTGTCTGGAGCTCTTTCCAAAGAGCCTGGATGTGGCACTGAGTGCCATGGGCTGGGAACCACGGGGGGAGTGGATCAAGGGTTGGACTTGATGAGCTCTGAGCTCCCTTCCAACCCAGCCAATTCTATGATTCTGTGATTCTATGATGTTGGCCCATCCATCCTGTCTGCCCAAGTCTCTCTGTAGAGCCTAAACCATTATATCCTATAACCAAAGAGGCTAATTCACCTAAAAGGGTGAGATGCTCTACTATCAAGAGATATCTCTCTATCAGGAGATGCCCTACGTGTGGCCCCTCTGATGCCAGCCCAGCAACTCAGGCTCCTCTGTCTCCTGCTGCATGTTGCCCTTTCTCTGATAGAGCCTGAACGATGTCCTGAAGCCCTCAGAGGTCTCTGCATCTGATGCCCAAGATACAAAACACAATAATCAATGGGGGAATGAAAAAGGACCTTGTTGTTTTCCACTTGATTATTTTATTTTTCAAGTACCAGCTTGCTGTCCTTCCCTGGGGATGCAAGGATGGCACAAACTTGGTCCCCCTCCTTCCTGAGCCCTCTCTTCAATTTGCAGATGAAAATTCATCCAGCAGTTGCATTTTCAGCTGTCACAGAGGGAGAGGGGAGGGAACAAGAAAACAAAACCCATCACAAAGCCTGGTGACTAAAAAGGACACCTGTGGATCATTCCCTAACCAGACAGCCCAGAGGTGGATAATTTTCACTGGCAGAAGTGAGCAAACAGTGGGAAGCATTTTCCCTGGCTCAGTGTTGAGGCCAGATGTTGAGGTGGTCTTGAGCTTGTGCTGGAAATTTTGGGGAGAAAAGAGGTAATTCATCAGCTGCTGGAGTGTGTCAGTCCTCAGTTTCTCTTCTGTTTTTTTGGACATGGCCCTGAAACTCATTTTCTGTGCTGCTCTGTTGCTCAGAGCCTCACCTTGAATATCCCCAGGGATGAGACCTCAATCACCCCCCTGGGCAACCTGGGACATTTTTCCCCTTATCCTCATGGCAAAGAACTTTTTCCTAACATCAGTGCTTTTCATCCATGCTTTCCACTCTCCTTCCCTACCTCAGGTTCTCCTTCGGTGTTTTTAATTCTCTTCAAACCCAGCATCTCCTTGGCTACAAGAGCAGCCAAGATTGGGGTATGTGGGTTAGAAATCTGTAGGCCACTATTTCTTGAGCCAGATGGGAGATGTGGGAACCAGGGGAAGGTCTGGGCAGTGTTTGGTATAACCTTTAGGCTTCAGGTCACCAAGGTCTGCCTGCAGCTGGAGAGGGGTCAGGAGGAGGAAGAAACTGTCACAGGTAAAAGGGTGAAAATCTCTCTTGAGCTCATCTCAGCAGACTCAGGTTCAGGCTAGTAGAAGGATGAGCATACCAGCTTACTGCAGGCTTGGATTTTTGGTGATTTGCCTCCTGAATTATTTCAAGCTTGGGTATTAAAAAAAGAAATTAAAAAAAAGAATTAAAAAAAGAAATCATAATTTTTGGTGTAGAGGGGACAGTCCACAGCAGGCATTGGCCACCAGCATGCTGCCTGGAGTCATCATCACTCCTTGGGGTTATGCTTTCTTGTTTTTAAAAAGAAATTTTTTTTTATGATTTCTTTTTTTTAAAAAAAGAAAAACTCTGCCAAGGAGATGAAGGTCCATGAAGGCTTCCACTTGTTTGCATCCACCTGAGATTCTTCAAGCTAATTTAGAGGAAAAGGCAAGAGCTGAGCCCATCTGTGCTCCAGGACTGAACTGAGTGGAAGACAAGGCTGCAGCCCCTACCACCAAGGTGGTCACATCCTGGCTGGACATCTTGGCTGGTGGGCTGGAATAAAAACCTAAAGGTGGTAAAGTCATTAAGGAAAAAAAAAATTAAAATGGAGTTGCAGATTTGTTGTGTGTCAGCAGTAACTTCATACTCATGGCCAAGTGCGCAGCTTTGGTCCAACCACAGCTTAGCCTTGGGGATAAAGAACATGGTCCATGTGACTAGAGTCCTAGAATGCTTTGGGTTAGAAGGGACCTTCAAGATAATCCAGTTCCAACTAAGCCCCTGCCATGGTCAGGGACACCTCCCACCAGCCCAGGTTGCTCCAAGCCCCATCCAACCTGACCTGAGACACTGCCAGGGATGGGGCAGCCACAGCTTCTCTGGGAAACCTGGCACAGGGGCTCAGCACCCTCATTTCTTCCTCATGTCTAACCCAAATCTCCCCCTTCTCATCTTAAAAACACTTCTTCTCATCCTATCTCAATGCCCTTGTTAAAAGTACAGCCAGGCCATATGAACTTTGGGTTCCTCTTCAGATCTGCTCTGATTCCCCTCCTCCTGGTGACTCCAGAACATGGTGTGAGTTTACACCCAAGCTTAAGCAACCTCAGTCTCCTGTTTGACCACAAAATATCATCTTGTTCCTTTTGTTTTGCTGCCCTGGTCCTCGTCTGGGTTCCCAATGTGCTGGCCCTGTGCTTTAACAGCTTATCTGGACTCAGTGTTAGAACAGATTTTGGTGTGTCCATCAGCAAAGGCTACAACCTCTGTCACGAATATCTGTGTCCATCTGCTTCAATACTCAGCGCCCACCTGGAATCCTCTGGAGAGAATTCACACACCAGGGGTTTTGCAAGGAGGTTGTGGGGGTTACATTAGCACCAAGCTGCACAGTGTGTGTGGGGGGGGGGTTGGTTTTTGTTTTCGTTTTTGTTTTTTTTTTAGAACACTGAAATGGAAAAATAGAGACTGAATTTGATTTTGATGAACCAAGAGAACAGATAGTCTCTCTCTTTCTCTCTCTCTCAAAATTCAATAGTTAAAATGAAAGTTAACGGAAGATAAACCCATTTTGAACAATACAGAGGGAAAAAAAAAAAAAAAAGAAAAAAGGGACTAATTACTCAGCCAAGCCATAATTTCATTCGTTGTTATTAGGTGGATTTAGATTACTTGCTCACTCGAGATTAGAGATCTGAAGTACACAGCTGAAATCCTCTTTCTAATCCAGAATTGCTAAATCCTTGGATATTTCTCCATTATTACACTTTGATTTGCATTTCTACTCATGTTCAGGCCATAGTTTTAATTCTCTGTCAAACATTCATTTCCATTTTTCTCCTGGAACATCATTTCTAACCCCTTCCCCCCTTTCCCTGATGGCAAATGCTGTGGACAGACCCAGAGCACCAGCTCCTCCCTTATACCTTATACCTCAGCGGGGTGCTGTAATTATAAATCTCAATTTAAATGAGAATTAATTTTATTGAAACAAAAGATGTCAACAACATGAAGCCACTTGGGAAAAAAAAAAAAAAAAAAAAGAAGAGGGTTGTTTGGATTTGGTTTTTTGGTGGTTTTTATGTTTGGATTTGGTTTTTTGGTGGTTTTTATTTTTGAAGAGATTTGCACACAGACTTGACAAACCTTCTTGTTTGGATTGCTGCTACCAGAAATTGAATTTGTGCTTTGTTGCTCAGTCCCTTGGGTCCTGTCTGGCCCAGAGCTTCTGCTGGATGTGGTGGATGGGGTCAAGGAGAGAGGGACCAGACAGAACTGGCACTCTAAGAACTCACAGCTAAGCCTCAACTGGAGAGGCCCTGATGGTCTCAGCAGAATTATGCCAACTTATGGCAGGGAAAGACTTGGTCCTCCATATTTTGGAAGAGGTTTTTTAGACTCTGTTCCTACCAGTTTTTATATAACTTGTTTCCCTGGGTGGCACAGGTGCCTGGGGAACTCCATGAGGTGCTGTCTGCCCTTTCCCATCACCCTAAAGGAGTGAATTATCACTAAAGGTGGAGTAGCTGGTGATTTCACTTGGCAGAGTCAAGGGAAAAGCATTGTGTCCCCTGATTCTGCTGGCTGATGTTCTGTCCAGGGACAACTTTGGGTCAGCAGGATGTCACTTGGTGCTCATTGCCACATCCCAGCACCAAGACAGGGAGAAGGGAGTTCACAAAGCCTTGTCCCCAGCTGTGGGGGACAGTTTTGAGGCAACTGGGATCCTTACTAACCCCATGAGTCCTGCTGGAAAAGATATCCAGATTTTCCTGTGTCAAGTGAAATAAAATCAGGGACTGTGTGTGGGAAAACCCAAACCACGTTTCACAAAACCAGCCCAGGGGAGATCTTTACTCCATCCATCCCTCTTGGGTTTTTTGTTTTTTTTCTCACCTTTTGGAACAGTTGGGGTGAAATGGGAGTGGTTGGGTGCTGCCTGGAGTGGTAACCACGCTGGTTAATGTTTCAGTGCTCAGTCACACCTGGTTTCTAGCTGGTACCTGCTCTCACTCGACTGCTTTTTAACCCACTTGGTATTTTCCGTGCGTGCGAGATGTTGGGTTAGATCCCTCCTGCTGCCTGTGTGGAAATAAAAGGCCAGCTAAGAACAGACAAGAGATTAGGCATTAGGTGAGGTATAATCCTCCCTAATCACATTTCTAAACCTGGTAGTTGGAGGTAGGATTAGAGTTATTAACATGCGGACACTTAAAGCGTATAATTTATTTAACAATTACTGGCTCTTTGGGCAGGGGGTTGTACACAAGCTGCAACTGCACACTGGCTCCTCCATCTCCTGAAGGATGAAGATGCTGTCCCAGCAAGGTAAGCAGAGGTGGCTGGCTGTTTGTTGGCACAAATGGCAGCAAAATAGGGGTTTCCTTGAGTAGAAAAAGAAGGAAATCAGAAATCCCCTCACACAGTCCTCCAGGAGCATACCTGACATGTAGAGATTGATCTGTATAGATATAGAATACCATAGGGTGAACATTTTTAGCCAGTGTTTCTTTGTCTTCTCTTTCCCTGAACATGGTGGAGAATCATGGAATGGTTTGGGTTGGAAGGGAGCTTAAAGCTCATCCATTCCCAACCCCTTTCCATGGTCAGGAACACCTTCCACCCAGCCCAGGTTGCTCCAAGCCCCATCCAACCTGACCTGAGACACTGCCAGGGATGGGGAAAATATAACTTATGTAGTTGTCTCATAGTTGAAAAAGCTGGAACTTGTAGGCTGAAGGCAAAGGCAACAAGTAGGGATGTTGTGCAAGAGCAACAGGGAAGGGGATTTCAGAGCTCCTGGACCAAACCCTTTCCTGGCCATGCCATAGAGTTTTTCCAGCCCAGCTGAGCACTCTGGTGTTACACTAGAGATTTACATGCCAGATAGACATCCTGGTAGTCAACAGGTTTCTATTTGAGTTCTTCAGTCTGTCATTCCAGCATACATGTCTGCCTTGGGAGAACTGAGGTTTGATCTTGGGGTTGCACTTTTTGGAATGTTTTGGATGTTTGGAACAGCAGAACTGATTTGTGAACTCAAACTCTGTGCCCCAGCCTGGTGCATGGTATGCATTAACCATAGTTAAGGTTGGTTTCAAGTCTAAGAAGGATGTCAGGTCTGCTTGGAGGCAGAAAAATAGGATGTCAAAGCCCAAGGGGCAGCTCAGTCTCATCCCAGGACCAGACAGGTGAAGATGGGAAGTCCCAGGAGAAATCCAACACATGCAGCTCTATTGTCTGTGCTCTTCAGCTCCTCTAGTCCCTGGCAAAGGCTTGGCCATGGGCCAGCTGCACTTTTCCAGACAAGTCTTGGGCATGGTTGGGGATTTAGGTCAGGCTAAGGAAGGGACAATTTGCAACAACATTTTTTTTCATGTGCCCGCCCTGTTTTGAAAGCTGAAAGTCTGGTCCTCTGGGTGTTGTTCATTCCACATCAGCTGGGATCTCTGTCTGGGTCCAGTTGGGATCTCTGTCTGGGTCCAGTTGGCATGGTGGGTGCCCCATGCACTGCTCCTCACTGGTGTACCAGGTGTGCTCATTGGTGCTGCATGAATGAGAAAATGATAATGTGAGGGTCAAGTTTAGCTCAGGTTCCAGGTGTAAATCCCACATCCTCTGTAGGATGCCTGAGGTCAGGCTTCTGGATTGGAAACCTCCTGAGCTATTAAAAAAAGAAAAAAGAGGTTCACTTTCTAGCCAGTGAAGAATAACAGGGACTCCAGGGGGTTATTCATCCTAGTCTAAGGAACAAGGGATGGGAGAAGAGGAATGGCCTCAAGTTGTGCCAGGGGAGGTTTAGATTGGAGCTTGGGAAGAATTTCTCCCTGGCAAGGGTTGTCAGGGCCTGGCCCAGGCTGCCCAGGGCAGGGCTGGAGTCCCCATCATTCCTGGAGGGATTTCCAAGCCCTGGAGATGTGGTGCTGAGGGACATGGGGCAGTGGTAGTGCTGAGTTAACAGTTGGATTTGATGATCTAAATGATCTTTTCCAGCCCAAATGATCACATGATTCTGAAACAGGCTCTGAGATAGGCCAGATGATCAGTCTTCTAGAGAGTCCTCTTTTCCTTATGACTGTAGAAAGTTTAGGGTGACCAACTTGGACTTTGACATCAAAGGTTTGGGGGAGCTCATCCAACCACCTGGATGCAAGGATGAGAGGCTGGTGCTGGAGGCAGCCTCAGGGCACCCCTCAAAAGACATTATTAGCCTGGAAATCCCATAATTTATTTTTTTTTTCTTGTGTATATTGTAGAGCAAAACCGTGTCTCAAATACTCCTTTCTAGGAATTGAAGCATCCCAGTATGGCCCCACTTCTCTGACCTTCCTTATCCAGGCTTTGTTCTTGCCCCAGTCAGTGGCCATGCAGTTCAGCCTTGCCAATGCTTCCAGCTGAGTCTGTAAATCTATCTGACATGTCACAGATTTGAGCCATATCAGCTGCTGTGAAGTTCTTGTGCTTAAAAAAAAAAAAAAAAAAAAAAAAGGGCAAAACCAAAAACTGGGAATGGCAGGATCCAATCTTATCTGTCTGGAATTGTAAGCTCTGCTGGGGTGATTCTCCTGCTCCTTCACCCGTTTACTGAGGAGCCAGCTTAGAAGAGAAACTGCTGATTTGTTTCAAAATAAATGATAAATGTCTTGAGCCAGTATGAGCCTTAATTTTTAAATGCATGCCAAGTGTGAAGTGTCATGGCTTTTCTTCTGGCTTTATCTAGCAGCAGGAGACCACAATGTACCCCCATTATCTGCTAAATAAGTGCAAACTACCTGTAACTGCAGCACTACATGTGCCTGGGGAATTGATGTGAGCTGGTATCAGGGATGTACTTTGGAGAGAAAAAAGAAAAAAAAAAAAAAAAAAAAAAAAAAAAAAGAAAAAAAAAAAAAAAAAAAAGGAAAAAACCCACACCAACCAAGCCAGACCATTTGAAAGAGGTAGAGCTGGCTAATCACATCTTCACCTGAAAATGTTGTGCCTGCTGCTGCCAGAAATAACCTCCCAGGGAAGGAGTGAAGGAAGATTCATGGGGAAAAGATTCTCCCCCCCCCCCCCATTTTGTTCACTTTGTGCCTTTTGACAGGGTGTCGTGGTGTCTAGACAGCTTCATGGGTAGGCTGACAATCAGCTGTCTGGCACTGACAAGTGGTGGGGGAGATGCTACGCAGGCTCTTCCTCAACTAGAGGAGGAATATCAAGAGCATCAGTTGAAAGGGGAGAAGGTAGAAGCCAGCAGTGCAGGCTCAGAAAGAAGGCCAAGCATTTCTTGGGTTTCCTGGCATTTCCCTTCTCCCAAGCATTTCCAGGAGGGGATGGTTCAGATGTCACAGAACCCCAGTCCTAGAGGATTGAAGGGACCTCAAGAGATCCCAACCCCCCTTCCAGAGCAGGGTCACCTAAACTCTGTGACACAGGAACACATCCAGGTGGCTTTTGAACATCTCCAGAGAAGGGCTGTAGAAGAATCATCAGGATTTATGCTGGGCACTTTCCTTGGGCAGAGTGGATTCCAAACCTGCTGGAGGTGTTTCCTCTGTGGTTTTTCAGGGTGGACAGAGTCCAGACTGACATTCCCCAATACCTCCTCCCCAGACAGTGTAGAGTCACCTGTAACCCCACGTTTGGCACATTGCAAAATCCCCCCCAGGACCTGGGGTAAACAGCCAGCCCTCCTGTTTCTCTGGAGACAGCAAAACCTGAGCTATTGAGCTCAACTCTGATTGAATTACAGCCACTGGAAAGGGCTTTTCAGATGAGTCCTCCTTTAACTTCATCAGGGCTTTCTCTTCACTGGTGGGCCAGAGGCAAGATGAGTTCCAGGCACAACATTTAACAGTAATAATTGCCCCCCCAGTTCATGGTCCTTCAAGGCTTTGCATTTTGATAATGTCACCTACCAAGGGGGCTTCTCCAAGACACCTCCTGGAGCTTCACGGGGCCAAAATGATCAGTCAGTCACTAAAAGCATCTGTCACCTGTGCTCACTAAGGTGACACTCGACACAGTTAAGGTCAAAGCTCCACACAGTGGGTCCCTTGACTCCAAAAATAATTGCCAAAACTTGCCTTAAATCCTTATGACCAGATTTAGCTTTTAAGTTTGTGCAAGATACTTGGATTCATTCTGGAAAGGAAGACACGATGTCCTTGGAACATCTTGAATATCGTGTCTTGCTTGAGGTGCAACACCCTTTTTTTTTTTTTTCTTATTTTTTTTTCCTTTAATCTTCGAGCCAGTGGATGGAGAACAAGACATTGCTTCTGAGAGAGGTTTCTGTTTGTCTTCAGCTGCTCTAGATGACAAATTGCTGCAAATTACTGTTTGTATAGACTTGGAAAGCAATTTATTTTGGAAGGAACACATCCACACAAGGCTATTATTGGACATTGGCCTCTTCCATTTGTTTCTTGCTCTTTGCAGAGATTTTCCTTC
Organism: Calypte anna; assembly: GCF_003957555.1. Taxonomy (NCBI): domain Eukaryota; kingdom Metazoa; phylum Chordata; class Aves; order Apodiformes; family Trochilidae; genus Calypte; species Calypte anna. The sequence continues at coordinate 3,150,606 of NC_044274.1, forward strand.
TATTTCAGTCACTGCTTCCATTTTTGTTTGTGCATAGCACAAGCTTCCACGTTTTTTCCTCAGGTTTTCATCTTCTGTAGCTTTTCCCTTCCCTGCGACATGGATCAACAGGTAGATGAAGTTCTGAATCTGACTTTTGCAGCCTGTGTGCTCTTTTTTTTTTGTTTTTTCCTCCCTTATCTCAGGTGTTTCAGACTGTGTGATCTCTAATTTCCTTCTTTTAAAGTTGTGCCAAACCCACGTGGAGAAGCTCACTCAGCCAGACCACAGCTCCAGATTTCATTTGCTGGAGTCTCTCAGAAGGCACACTCCTCTATTTCCATTTTCCCTGGCAAAACTGCTGTAAAGCTTTTTTAAGATCTCATCATGGCCTGACCTTTCCTCACCTGCAAATGCTAAGGGCTGAGAAATCCAAAGCTGTCCTTGCCTGTGGCTGTAAGCTGGGAGTCTTTTCCTACTGCCATGTTTCATAAATACTGACAAATGACTTTTGTAGAGCAATCTGCACAGCACAGTAAATGAAGTCCCTGAGATGTTTTTCTGGGGGGGGGGGGAAGGTTTAAGACACTGTTTTGAGGAATCAGGGCTGCACATCTCAACTTTTAAGAGCTGGGAATGCTTTTTTTTTTTTTTTTTTTTTTTTTTTTAAAAGCAGTGGCTTTAAAAAGGATTTACAGGTCACTGTTGAACACGCTGTGAGTGTATATTCCCAGTTTTACATAGCAGAGAAAATGGGGCCTTTAAATCCACGAGCAGAAGGCAACTGAAGTGTTGCAGAGAAGGGTTTTAATGGTGTAAATGGCTTAAAGGAGCACTCATTTTTTCAGTCTCCAGGCTTCAAAAAGGAAGCTGCAGAAGTAAAGAGGATTTGGGATAAGAGCTGAAGCTTGGAAACCTTCCTTGTGGTGAAAGACCAAAGTAAAACTCACTCAAGTTCATTTATTTAAGAAAACCACTGAGGTGCAACGTGCTCCAAGTCACCCAGTACTTACCTGCAATGAAGATTTCTATGTAAAAACCATCAGCCTAGCAAAACAAAACCAACAAAAAGGTCTCAGGAGGTCTTGGGGGCATGAAGTTGAAGCCAAACAGATCCCTCAGAGATAAAAGAGAGGCTCTTGTTTCCACCAGACCAGGTTTGTAATTGAAGGCAAGCAGCCTTTTCCATGGCTGATATGCAACAGCTGAGAGCTGCAAAGGTTATGAGCTCAAAACAAGGATTCTGGAAGGGGAAATTATTTGCTCTTTGAAAAATATAACCTAGAGGAGATGGCTGTAATGGTCCATCTCAGTCATAAATTCAAAGAGTCTGGTAAAATACTGAATTTCAACCTCTCAATGCCTTAAATCCTGCATCCAGAGCATGGCATCAGAGCTGTACTCACCCACACCTTGGCATGAAGTTGGTCTGTGTTGCAAGAAGGGACCTTCTGAAGTCCAAAGGGACAGAAATTCTTTTTATAGGGAGTAGCTTTTGCTGTGCTGGGAGAGGAAATGTGCCCAGCATCAGCTTCTTCAGCTTGATCCCAGGCTGGGGGAGGTCAAACCCAGCTGATTCTTACACCAAAAGGCAGTGGCAAAGATGATTCCTTGAGTTCTCCCCAACACCCTCTGTCAATCTGAGGGCTGTCACTGTGTCACACCATGGCTGCCCAGAGCAAAGAGCTCCTGTGGTTGAACACAAGAGGAAGATTTTTCCCCCTGAGGACAGTCAGACATTGGGATGGTCTCCCAGGGGAAGGGGTGGATTCCCCCACTTGGGAAAGTTTGAAGTCTCAGCTCTACAGGGTGCTGAGGTATCTCATATAAATAATCATTTTAGAAGGGTTGGACCAGATGATCCTTGAGGTCCCTTCCATCCTGAGATTCTGTGATTCTTTTGTCAGCCCCAGTGGAAGAAATCAGCCAGATTCCCTGGCAATGTGGAGCAACAGGGATGGGAGCTCCAGCACAGAATTTCTTCCCTGTCAGTTCCACAGAAAAAAGCTACCTGTGGGCTTCAAGCACTGTGAGAAGGATAGAGGAGTTGGTTTTTTTAATGTATTTCCTTTTTTTTTTTTCATGTTATTCACCATGATAAATGCCAAGAGCTGAAATAAACAACATGACAGCTGTGTTATGATAAAGCCCCTGTATTATTTGAAGGCCTGATAGTTTTTACTGTGGCAACATTTATATCTGGTGATAGCTTCACCTGCAGAACAGTAATATGCATTTCATATCTCTAAGTAAAACTAAGCTAGAAAGGATATTTCAGGTTCTTTGAATTCTTCCTGGATCTATTCCATCCATCAGCATAACAATGACTTTTAAAATGATAGGGTTGTAAATCACCAGTTTGTGAAAGCAGGAAGAGTCTGTTCCAAAAAATCTGTAAGTAGAGCTTTGGGAGACCACTAACAACATCAAACTTTTACCTCAGAGGCTTCTAAACACTCCATCAACTAATCCAGACAATGTACACAGAGATGACTTCCAGCTCAGCTCCCAGTCTTGCACAGATGGTGTAGAAAACTGGGGTAAATCTCATTGAGACTAATCTATACAAACATATGCTTAATTAGCATAGTGCATCTTACACAGAGTAAAACAGAAACAGACTGTATTGCAATAACTGATCACAGACTAAATTGGTTTATTTTGATCCTTCCTAAGGAGGCACCAACTATTTATTTGATTTTTTTTTTTATTATTATTATTTTGCAGTTTTCACTGTAATGAATGCTAGGGGGGGGGGGGAAGGGGGGAGAGAGCAAGCAGAAAAAGGAAATAAGGATGACAGGAAAATTTAAACATACCAAGGAAAAATTAATCATGCCAGGCTGAATTTTATTCCTGTGGCTGAGCCCACTGCCTTCAGCTGGCTTATTCTCTGCATAGGTTTAAACATGTACACAAATCCTTGCTGGACCAGGGCCTGCCATTAATTCAGAAACAAAGCTATTGTCCCCCAGGCCCCCTCACGAATTACACTTGCTTATTTAAAGTCAATAAAGACAAAGTTGTGTAAATCTCTCTGTAAACAAGGCTGTTGCACTTTAATGATGGCTTATCGGGGGTGAGCAGAAACCTGTTTCTCATCAGCCTCAAGGAATCCAAAATAAAGGATGCAGGCAGATGAAGGGGGCAGCATTTGGAAAAATCAGCAAGGACAGAGGGACAGCCCAAGGAAAAACAAAGGGGAATGGTGACAACACAAATGGCTTCACAGAATGGTTTAGGTTGGAAGAGACCTCCAAGATCACCCAGTCCAAACTTTGACCGAATCTATGAAAATCAGGCAAAGGGGAAAGAAAAGCCAGTTCCAGGGAAGGGACATCTCCTAGCCAGCAGGGAATGGTGGGGGTATATCCCAAGGGATCCTCAGGGAGTTTGGGTGGGGAGCTCCTGCCCCTCCTCATCTTTGCAGGGAGCAGTGAAGTGCTGCTGGACCTCAGGGAGGTCCTGCCAAACCATCCTGGAGGCTGCGTGGTCTGCCCAGCTGCAACCAGTCAGCCCAATAGAATTAGCAACTGGTTGGAGTTGAAGCAGTGGGAGACACATCTGGCTGCCCACCCCTAAAATCAGCCAGGGGATGGGATGAAATCAAGGTCACTCGGATGATGGAAATTGTCCCTGATGGCATCTGAGCCACCAGGCTCCCCAGGTGGATCCAGGCCTCCAGGATTTTCCTGTGGGAAGATCGTGCTGAAAGCTCCCCATCCATCTCAGCTCAAAGCCAAGCAAGTTTTTGCCCCTGTGCTCAGCCCTGGGGAGGCCACACCTCGAATCCTGTGTCCAGTTCTGGGCCCCTCAGCTCAGGAAGGAGATTGAGGTGCTGGAGTAGGTCCAAAGGAGGGCAACCAGGCTGGTGAAGGGACTCGAGCACAGACCCTATGAAGAGAGGCTGAGAGAGCTGGGGGTGTTGAGGCTGGAGAAGAGGAGGCTCAGGGGAGACCTCATCACTCTCTCCAACTCCCTGAAAGGAGGTTGGAGCCAGGGGGGGGTTGGGCTCTTTTCCCAGGCAACTCTCAGCAAGACAAGAGGGCACAAAGGGTCTCAAGTTGTGCCAGGGGAGGTTTAGGTTGGAGCTGAGAAAGAATTTCTTTCTGGAGAGGGTGATCAGCCCTTGGAATGGGCTGCCCAGGGAAGTAGTGGATTCTCCGTGTCTGGAGATCTTTCCAAAGAGCCTGGATGTGGCACTCAGTGCCATGGGCTGGGAACCACGGGGGGAGTGGATCAAGGGTTGGACTTGGTGAGCTCTGAGCTCCCTTCCAACCCGACCCATTCTATGATTCTGTGATTCTATGAAGTTAACACAGCCTCAGAAGAACCCCAAATTCAAGTTTGGCTGTGCCAAAGTTGTCCTCCCTCAACTCACTCTGCAGTTTGGCTAGGGGATGGCAACTGGGTTTGTGTGCAGGCAGGCAGTAGGGATGAAGATAAGGCAGTTAAATCATTTACTCATCAGAATTATACAGGGTAAATAAGGAATATGAGCAGACACAGAGATCTTCTCCCTGTGCTATGAATTTCTTCCAGGAGATATCACTCCTAAGGATTACTGTCTAACTCCATTCCATCTGAGAAATGTAATCTGCTTTATAACACAACCACCAACCAGTTTGTGCTGCAACGAGTCAGAAAGGCAAATCTTTGCTTTTAGCACATTATTTGGAATTTGTTTTTTCTCAAGTCCCCATTGACAAGGGGATAACACAGACACAGCAGCCTTGCATCAAGGGCTTCCACATTTTTATTTTTATTTTTTGCACTGTGGGACTGTTTCCCCTTTTTTTAAATTTTTTTTTTTTTTTTTTTTTTGCTTTGCTTTGAAATCTCCCAACAGCTCAGTCTGAGATGACAGTGATTTATGTAATATTGGAAACATGCTTCTGCTTTTTGGGGGAGGTAGTGAACGGATTTGAGTTTCAGCATCTCAGGGAAATTTCGTTATTGAAAAAGACAAATGGAAGAGCAAAAAAATATGAAATGCCATTTTTACATATTTTGCCATAATTCACAGTTGTTTTTTTTTGGTTTTTTTTGTTTTTTCAAGTGGCCCCTTGCACATATTTAATCTGCCAGTTGCTGGTGTGACTGAGTAGATGTTACTATTCATCTGGGGGATGTTTATGCCTCCTGAAATAGCTTCCTTTTCATTTATGATGTTAAAGCTGTTCTCCAGTCACTTCACTGTTATGGCTGCTTGGGCTCTACACCAGCTCTGAAGTCATCTGGAAAAAGGATGGGAAAGGCAGAGTGTGGTGTTGGCTTCATCCCTCTTCATCCTGCCCCAAGAAGTGATGTGATGTGGAGCTGCTTACAAGCTCCATGGGGTACCAGGAGAAGTGGTTAAAGCCCATGTTTAACTCTCTGAGGTTGAGGGAGATACAAGCTCCATCCTAAAGGAGCTGTTTTATGCTGTTAATTACATAGGGAAAGTGGCCAGCAGGGTCAGGGAGGGGATTGTCCCCCTCTGCTCCACTCTGGGGAGACCCCCCTGGGGTGCTGGGTCCAGTTCTGGGGTCAGGTTGAAAAATAAGCTGGCAAGTGGCTCTCTTGGAAGCACCCTCAGATCTTCAGGAGACAGCTCATCCCATGGAGTAGAAAATGAGAAGCTCAATATTGACCAAAAATGAGAGCTGACAGCCCAGAAACCAGCCCTGTCCTGGGCTGCATCCCCAGCAGGGTCAGGGAGGGAATTGTCCCCCTCTGCTCCACTCTGGGGAGACCCCCCTGGGGTGCTGGGTCCAGTTCTGGGGTCCCCAAGCCCAGAAGGAGATGGAGCTGTTGGAGTGAGTCCAGAGGAGGCCCTGGAGATGCTGGGAGGGCTGGAGCAGCTCTGGAGCCAGGCTGAGAGAGTTGGGGTTGTTGAGGCTGGAGAAGAGAAGGCTGCAGGGAGAGCTTAGAGCACCTTCCAGTGCCTGAAGGGGCTCCAGGAAAGCTGGGGAGGGACTTGGGACAAGGGCAGGGAGGGATGGGATGAGGGGGAACAGTTTTAAGCTGGAAGAGGAGAGACTGAGATGTGACATGAGGAAGAAATTGTTGTGAGGGTGCTGATCCCCTGTGCCAGGTTTCCCAGAGAAGCTGTGGCTGCCCCATCCCTGGCAGTGTCTCAGGTCAGGTTGGATGGGGCTTGGAGCAACCTGGGCTGGTGGGAAGTGTCCCTGACCATGGAAAGGGGTTGGGAATGGAGGAGCTTTAAGCTCCCTTCAACTCAAACCATTCCATGATTCTATGATGCCATTCCATAGATTTTTAAGACCACTTTCTGAGCTTTCCTATAGTTGAACTATTAGTACCAAGGCAGCAACGTGATATGGAGCAGAAAACAGGACTGGGGGGGTTGGAACTGGGTGAACTTTATGGTCCCTTCTAACCCAAATCAGTCCTTGATTCTATCTGTCGTCTTGCAAGTGTAGCACTGCTGGTCCCTGTGGGAGTCAGGGACACACCAAGGTGACTCTCCTCCCACTTGGCAATGAAATAATGTGGCATGAAAGTCAATCTGCCCCCTCTGACACTCCCCAGGATCAGCTCCTCCATGTGCCGTGCTCTCGATCTTTCGCAGATTGGTAGAAGATGAAAGCTGCCTTTTGCCTAAGTTTAGAGAGAAAATAACAGCCTCAAGTGGCCTTTGCAGTCAGCAGGGGAGCTGTGCTGCAGTCCCTGATGTGAGAGACAAAGCACTTACTGAGGAGCTTCATCTGAATGACCTCAGAAATCTGGGAGCACTTAGCAGTGGTTCTCCATGGATTTATGGTCATTTTGGTCATACATTATTTCCTGTCTTGAACGTGCTGCCTGATCTTTTTGTACCACAACTCTTCCTTTGTTGGTGAGGTTTTTTTTTTTTTTGATGGGGTTTTTTTTCAGTTTAAAAGATCATTTTGACATCTGGGTAATAATGACCTCAACACAGAACTGGAGGCTCTGCCTCCGAGCTCTGCCCTTCCTGGCACTGGGCTTCACACTTGTCTCCACCTTCACACTGAGATGCATGGATCATGTCAGACCACTTACAAAATCCTGGGTGTCTTTGAAGCCATCAGATCTTGGGGGTGTCTTTAACCTCATCAGGGATTTGGTCCCAGCCTTTGGGAAGTCCCCACGTAGCCTCTGCTGTAGCACAGTGAAGCCATTTCATCACATCCCCTGTAGTTCTGAGATTATTATTCTCTGCTCCCTAGCAGGCAAGGTGGCAGTGAGATATCCTTGTGGTGCTTCTCTCTGCACAAGAACACTGTTTGTGAGGGTGTTGATCCCTCTGCCCCACGTGAAACACACCTTGGGAGAGATGCTGACCCTCTCCCACTGCAGGTCCAAAGACAAACGGGACTGTCAGCCATCAGCCACTGATGTCCAGAACGTGCTGAGCTGATCATACCCAGCTTTGGTGTTCAGTTTTGCTGTTTCTGGTTGTTACCAAGCTGCAGGTGCCCTTTTTTAGAGCAGTGTTTAAATTGCAGATGCACATCTTCCATGGCTTTTCCATGGGAAAGGGTGGGTGAGGTGGTGACTTCTGGGAGGGTGACTTCTGGGCTCTGTGCTTTGCAGGTCCCCCCCCCCCCCTCCCCCCATGCCACTAATTTTCCATTTATTTCTCCCCCTGCTTGCAATGCCCTTTCCTAGAGAAAGGAGCTCTCTAAAATCACCTTTTCCTCAGTCCCTTGATAACAGCTCGGCAACTTTCTGACCTCCTCCAGCCTCGTGGGGATGCAGAGCTTCTGGAAACCCCAGGTCTGTCAAGGTTGGTGGGGAAGAGTGGCTGCGTCAAGAAAGAAAACCCAAACCCAAACAAACCTTGTTTAGTGCTCTGCCAGGGAGGAAGGCAGAGAAAGCTCAGCCCTTATCAGCACTGTTTGGCTTCTTTGCCAGCAGAGAAAGGGTGGGCAGCTGGCCAGGCAGCTCACGCATAGCCCTGAACCAGCCAGAGCATGTGCTGCTCCTGTGCCCAGATGGGAAGCCAATAGCAGAAGGTTGGGAATACAGAAGAAAGCTTTGGCTACCTCTAAGGTCATCACCAGGGACAGGAGGGGCAAGGGGGCTGTGGGTTTTCTGCAGGGGAGAAGTGAAGGGAATGGCTGATAGAGAGAGAAACTGATTTTAATGAACTTGCTGTTCACAGTAAAAAAAAAATTAAATTAATCCACTCCAAAGGCAGTGGAAAACTCCAGAGAGCAAGTGGTGGGCTGGCTGGATAGCCTGGAGCTGTTTCCAGGTACTACACCTCCTTATCTTTCAAAAAGATGATGGTAATCTGGTGGCATTGTCTGCCGTAGGGATATTTCCCATTTTCTGTGTTTATTTCATGAGCAGCTTCAATCTCAGACTGATGGAACTGGGGAGGGTGTGTGTGTGTGTGTGTGTGTGTGTGTGTGTGAGGGGAGGGCAATACTACCAAAAAGCAGTAAAAATACCCTGAATAAGCTGCATGTCTACTTCAAGCAGGGAAAATCCAAGGGTGGATGAGGCAAGAGGGAGATTCCACATCTCTCCCATCTATCAAAAGGGCTAAAATGTTGGGAGAGGTGGCTCCTGAGAAAAACTGAGCCTGCTGAGATGGGCTCCGTGCCCAAGATGCTGAATCATGGCACCTACATCACCAAGCAGAGAAAACCCTTTCAGTCTGGGAAAAGAAGGTATCCAAGGTGTTAGGCTGGTGAGGTGGGAGCTCGGGTGTAAGGAAGGTGCCTGCAGCTGAGATCCGTGGGGAGAAAAACAAGGAAAAGTGCCCAAAAGTGGAAGCACAAAACCCAGAATTACTCCAGCAGACCTGGAGGGGAGCAGAAACGGACCTTTCCACCTAGAAGAACCTCGTTGTGTCTCATGTTTTCCTAGGGAGAAACCAGGGGAACACAGGGGAAGCAGCCAACCAGCCAGCCATGTGGATTTTTACAGATGAAGCAGTGATGTTTTTCACTGATTTTTCTTTTATTTTGAATGTCCATGTGTCTCCTGCTGCAGAGCTGTGGGCAAACAGCCTCCAGTTGACTCCTGGTGAGCTGGGGTAGAGGATAAAGGTGGATAAAGCTGTGAAAGAGTATACTGAAGGCTAAAAAAAACAAAACCCAAACCCCCCCCCCCCCCCCAAAAAAAAAAAAAAAAAAACCACAAAACAACCCAACAACATTAGGAGGGGAAAAGGGCCACCAAGAGGGAGTGAGGGGACACTGAGAGACAGGATAAGAGAGTTGGGGTTGTTCAGGCTGGAGAAGAGAAGGCTGCAGGGAGAGCTTAGAGCACCTTCCAGTGCCTGAAGGGGCTCCAGGAAAGCTGGGGAGGGACTTGGGACAAGGGCAGGGAGGGATGGGATGAGGGGAAAGGGTTTCAAACTTAAAAGAGGGGAGATTGAGGTGAGATTTTATGGTGAAATTCTGTGCTGTGAGACATTGGGAAAGATTTCCCAGAGAAGCTGTGGCTGCCCCATCCCTGGCAGTGTCTCAGGTCAGGTTGGATGGGGCTTGGAGCAACCTGGGCTGCTGGGAGGTGTCCCTGACCATGGAAAGAAAGGGGTTGGGAATGGAGGAGCTTTAAGGTCTTTTTCCAGTTCAGATCCACCTGCAAGACTGTCTTGCTGTGACATCTTTCTCCTCTTTCCCCTGGTGCAAATCCAGAAGACCATCAGTCAAATAAATCCCTGGGGACAATCCCTGACTGCCCCAGGACAGAGAGGGACTTCTGACAAAGGCATGGAGTGATAGGACAAGAAGGAGGAGTTTAATGCTGAAAGAGTGGAGATTGAGATGAGATTTTAGGAAGAAATTGTTGAATGTGAGGGTGCTGAGCCCCTGTGCCAGGTTTCCCAGAGAAGCTGTGGCTGCCCCATCCCTGGCAGTGTCTCAGGTCAGGCTGGATGGGGCTTGGAGCAACCTGGGCTGGTTGTATTTAAAAATGTATTAAAAAAATTAAAAATGTATTAAACCACCCCCCAAATATCCTGTGGAGTCAGGCTGAGGGAATTAGAATTGTTCAGCCTGGAGAAGAGAAGGCTGCAGGGAGACCTTAGAGCACCTTCCAGTGCCTGAAGGGGCTCCAGGAAAGCTGGGGAGGGACTTGGGATAAGGACATGGAGGGATGGGATGAAGGGGAACAGTTTTAAACTGGAAGAGGGGAGATTGAGATGAGATCTTAGGAAGAAATTGCGGAATGTGAGGGTGCTGAGCCCCTGTGCCAGGTTTCCCAGAGAAGCTGTGGCTGCCCCATCCCTGGCAGTGTCTCAGGTCAGGTTGGATGGGGCTTGGAGCAACCTGGGCTGGTGGGAGGTGTCCCTGACCATGGAAAAGGTTGGATCTAGATGATTTTGGAGGTCCCTTCCAACCCAAACCACTCTAAAATTTATGACTCTGTGGTAAATCTCTCCCAGGTCAGGAGCGGGGACACAGGTCCTGCTGTCACACATCTCCCCCTCTCCACCATGGTGCCCTCAGGAGCTCCCACCCCACTTTCCCTTGGTCCAGAGGAGCGTTTACATTTCTGTTTATTCACGGCCTCACTGGGTACCCCGGGGGTGCACTGGGTGTCCCTGAGGTGATTTCATTTTGGCGGGAAGCGCCGCACTACTTTTTCTCAGCTTCACCCCCCTCAACCCGTTCTCCTCCCCCTCACCCCGCGGAAGGTTACAGCGCATCCCCCGCCGCCTCACTGCGCCTGCGCCAGCTCCCCCAACCCTGCCGTGCTCGGGGGGGGAAGGGGGGGAGGCGTGACTGACAGCCGCACCGACCAATCACCGCCGCCCTCTTTCCCCGCCCACCCAACCGCGTCTCCCTTCCCTTCTCCTCTTTTTTATTTGCCCCACCCCCCTCTCTGCCGGCAAGCGACTTGCTGCTCGATCCGCCAATCATCCCGCGGGCCGAGCCCCTCCTCCCTTTACCCAATCACCGCACGCGGTTTGTGAAACGACGGGCGGCGCGGCCAATAGCGAGGCTCCCTGCCAAGAGCCGGGGGGGCGGGGCATGGAGGCGGTAACCAATGGGACGCGGCGGGGGGCGGGCGCGCAGGGGCAGGCAGCGCTGAGGGAGGAGGAGGAGGAGGAGGAGGAGGGCGGCCGCGCAGCTCTCGGAGGAGGAGGAGGAGGAGGAGGAGGAGGCGGAGGTTGGTCCCGGGGCGGTTTCGGCGGGCGGTTCGGCCCGGTTAAAAGAGGGAGGGGGACAACCGCTGACCTGTCCCTGCCCGGCGAGGGGAAGCCCAACAGCTGGGGAAGGGTTGGAGAAGGACGGAACAGGGCCTGGTCCCGGCACGGGAGCCTCCCCACGCCCTCATCCCCCTTTGTTGTGGTGGGACGCGGCCGGCACTGAGGGCGGTGGGGCCCGGAGGAAGGGACGGGGACGGGGAGGTTTGGGAGAGGGTTGGAAAGGAGGCAGCGAGGGGCGAGGGGGTGGCTGATGCCGGGAAGGGAAAGGGAGGTGGCGGTCGTGGTCGCTGTCACCCCTGCTTCCCGCACCCCGGCTTCCATCATCTCCCTTTCCTCCCCGGCTTCCTGCACCCCGGCTTCCCGCACCCCGGCTTCCCGCACCCCGGCTTCCCTCGCCCCGGCTTCCCTCGCCCCGGCTTCCCTCGCCCCGGCTTCCCTCGCCCCGGCTTCCCTCGCCCCGGCTTCCCGCACCCCTGCTTCCCTCATCTCCCTTTCCTCCCCGGCTTCCCGCACCCCGGCTTCCCGCACCCCGGCTTCCCGCACCCCTGCTTCCCGCACCCCTGCTTCCCGCACCCCGGCTTCCCGCACCCCGGCTTCCCGCACCCCTGCTTCCCGCACCCCTGCTTCCCTCATCTCCCTTCCCGCACCCCGGCTTCCCGCACCCCTGCTCCCCTCATCTCCCTTCCCGCACCCCTGCTTCCCGCACCCCTGCTCCCCTCATCTCCCTTCCCGCACCCCGGCTTCCCGCACCCCTGCTCCCCTCATCTCCCTTCCCGCTCCCCGGCTTCCCGCACCCCTGCTCCCCTCATCTCCCTTCCCGCACCCCTGCTCCCCTCATCTCCCTTCCCGCACCCCTGTTTCCCTCATCTCCCTTTCCTCCCCGGCTTCCCGCACCCTCCTCTTTCCCCGACCCTGCAGTAGCCCCCGGTGGTGAGGTGGGGAGGGCCGGGTTGTGCCTCTCTTGTGTGTGTCTGGGGGGGGTGAGGGGAAGGGAAAAAAAATCCTCCAAAGTTCTGCTTCTCCTGTCTTCACCCTCTCTCTCTTTCGTCTCCCCACCCCCGACCCCGCAATAGCCCCCGGGGGTGAGGTGTGGAGGGCCGGGTTGTTCCTCCCTGTGTGTGTCTGGGGGGTGAGGGGAAGGAGAAAAAAAAAAAAAAATCCCCCAAAGTTCTGCTTCTCCTTTCTTTATTCCTTCCCCCTTCCATCTCTGTCCCGGCGTTTTGTTGTTTTGATTTTTTTATTTTATTTTTATTTTACCAGGTGCTGGGGGTGAGTGGAGAAAGGTAGGAGGTAACTGTAAAGAAGTGTGTAGGTTTGCAGGCTTGGCCCCTGCCCGTTTGTCTGTTCTTCTGTTGGTCCAAAGCTATGGGTGTGAAACTCTCTCTTCCTACATGAGACAACTCCATGGGAGTGGAGATGAATAGGTTTTCTTGGTGGCATTTGTTTTAAGGCTGCAGCTCTCTGTGCATTGTGAGATGTAAACAAACATAATCTGTTAAGTGTTTCATCTACCTAGATAAGCGCATGGGAGAAGTTGTCTTGTGGTTAAGTCCAAGTAGCTGGTGTTCCTGCAGGGCTGTAGAGTTCCTATTTGTAATTTTGTTGTTGTGGGGAGTGGGGGGGAAAAAGGTGATCCAGTACTGTCTTTACTCTGAGGAAGTAAAAGAAAGGATGGGGGGGAAAATTGGTGGGTGGGTGAAGAGCCCTTGTGATAGTCTTGGAGAGCTGCTGAGTTGGACAGCTGGGTTTCAGCTTGTCTGTCAGAGTGTTTTGCCTAAAAAAAAACAAGCCCCAAATGTGTGTTGTGCTCTGTTCAAATACTTCAAAAAAGAAGTGGAGAGCACGTTAAAAAAAGGTTTTCCTTCCTGGGTTAGTTCTGAAAATGAGTGCTGTAACCTGTGTGTGTGTTGCACCTTGAGCTGGTGTTATCCCAGCTCCTGGTTATAAACAAGCCAGGTTCTGTAGGAAGAGGTTTATAAAGACAAGAAGTTTGTAGAGGCAGCTGCTGGGGAGCCTTGCATATAACAGCAGGTTTGTCTGTTCTGAAGTGCTCCTCTCTTAGCCTGGAGAGCTGTACTTTCCAACTGATTCATGATATTATTTCTAGAGGGGTTGGATTCTGGAGGGAGAGGCTTTGCTCTGTTCTCCAGCCTGAAAAAAAAAACAACCCTCTTGTTGTTAAAGCAAAAGGCTTCTCTTAGTAGAATAAGACTGTTTAGACTTTCCTAGAATTTATCACAGTGGTGGTGGAGTTTGCATGGTCCATGAATAGATTATTTTTGTGTGTGTGTTCTGAGGCATAGCTTTAAAATCTTAGCATTTACAAACTGTAGTGAATTAGAGGGGAAGAACTTAAAGGAGAGGTTTTTGAAGTCCCTCCCACCCGTTTGCTTAGCACCCCCCTGATAAAAGATAGGGTGAGTTACAGATGCCTTTGAAAAGAGGAAAGGGGGAGGATCTCATTTCAGAGCACTTAAACTGAACTCCTAGAGGAGTCCAAGAACAGATTTAAAAACATATTTAATGCTAATAGAGTAACCTGGTAGCTGGCTGTCATTTCATGGCTCTTTGGGTCAGGCTCAAACTGCACCTGGAGCCACTGAAATGAACAAAGCTGAAGATGTGCTGGTGTTTGTGGAAGGTGCTGTGTGTGTGTGCAACACAATCTCAGAAGAATTCGTCACCTTTCTTGAGGTTCTGTTGATGATAAAAAGGAGGGGAAAAAAAAAGATGAAGTTAAAAAAAAATAATTGATCTCTCCACTGATTTTTTTTTCTTCTACCCAGAAGCTAGATTTAGGAACAGAATCAAATAGTTTGATTTACACAGTGACTCTCCAAGTGAAAGGTGCTCTTGGGTCCTCCTCCAGCTTCCTGTTCCACTTGATCTTTCAGAAGTGTTGAGCACCAGTTGATATAATTGAGTTTATTGGAGCTCAAAAAAAAAAAAAGTCTCTGGTACTGCGAGCAACTTTAAAAAACAAAACTTGTTTCCATCTCTCTAATCCCTTTCCCACAAAAGTACTGGGAGAACAGGCTTTGTAGTAGGTTCTGGGTGAGAAGGAATCTGGGCTCTGCTTGCGACTGAGGAGAATTCCTGAGTTTTGTTTGTATAAAGAACTGTACGCAAAGTTTTAATTATTATCAAAAGTGTTCTGGAGTTTTCAAATGGATTCAACACTGCCTTAATGATTGTGCATGTAAATGCCCTATAATTGAAAGCATCTATTTATGGGCCTGACTTGCTAAGTGAGCTGTAAATTCTGCTTTTCAGATTGGATTTAATGACTTTTTATCATAAAGCCACAAACTGGTTGTGAACTGTGCTGAGAGGCAAACAATACCTAAGCTTACTTTGCCAAAATATTTGTAATTGTTGATTTGTTAAACTGAATTGCTGCAGGTCATGCGATGGGATTAGGTTTTTTTTGGGGGGTTGGTGTTTTTTTTTTTTTTTTTTTTGTTTGTTTTTTTTTGGTAATAGAATGGAGAGTCCAGGCAGCCCAGTGCTCAATATTCTCTGGGCTAGACGAAGTTGTCTGCTGGAGAAAACCTCCCTCAACATTTCACTCCACTTCCAGGAAACTCAGTTAACAAACAGCAAAGCTTAACTCCAGGTGACATTTTATTATCCTTGTGTGTTTTGCCATAGTTTGAAGTCAGACCAGGAAGAGGCTACAAAAGAGCAGTTCCTGGGTCAGCTCTCAGTTTAGTCTGGGATTCAAACTTGATTTAATTACACTGGAGCAATTGGAGCTTAACATAAGATGCTCTTGTGTGCAGAGTGAGCTCTGCTTATCAGGGGGGGCTGGGGAGGTGCTGGCCTGATGGAGAACATTTGGGAAAGTGAACTTGCATTAAGCAGTCATGAAATGCAGTTGTTTATGGTTTAACAAAGGGGAGAGACTACTAAGCTCTACAGATAAAAGCTGGAACAGGTACCTGATAATCAGTTCATTGAATATTCTGGTCAAATTTAGGCCATCGTTTTCTAAAATAACAAAGCACTTGCCTGTTACACGTGGAGAAACTTAGGCAAATGAGGTGAGAAGGGCTTAAAGTGCTGTGGTTCTGAGTGGTTGCTCACTGGAACTGTTAAGATCTTTTTTCAAGGAGCAGTACCTTGAGGATGTTAATAATCCTGAGTATGTGGAAGAAGTTTGGTGCTTTGCAGGGACAGGTTTATTGGCTGACTAGTGCTATGGTAATTTTCCTCTTTTGTAGTTCTAGGAGAGTTGCTGAAAAACATTGATCTCTTCTTTCTTGTGTCCTCTGTTGCAATTTTACTGTGCTGTGAATGCACGTGTTAATACTGCATGATAATTTTCTAATACCAGTGAGCTTTTAATTATTATATTTGCCTGTAATTTGCAGGAGTCCTTAATGATTGAGGGAAAATTCAGCTACTGAAGCTTTCAAAAAATCATGGATGTACTTCTTTTAATTCTGTTCATGAGAAACATGAAGTTTCTCATTTGATTTGTAATCTAACATCATGAGTGAGGGGGGGAGGAAAGTCTGCTTCAAAGTAGGTAACTCTCTTTTGAGCTATATAAAGATAAAAGTTAGGCACTTTCAAGATTCCGTGCAATCTTGGACCATAATAAACTCAAAAATCAATGTGCAGTTTAAACCTACCAATAGGCATGTTCCAAAATCCTCATTCTAAAGCTGAGGAAGATTTTTTTTTTTTTTTCCTTCACTCCTGTCCCTCAGATCTCAGGCAGCTCACCTTGAACTTTGTCAGCTGCTGTCAGAGCTGACCCAGGAGCTTTGGCCTGGGAGCCAAATGGAGCCCCTTGGGAGGGACCTCTTTAGAACCCCTCCCTTCACCCATCTCTCCAGCTTTCCCAAAGCAAAAAGACCCCAAACACCCAAAAACTAGGAAGGGAAAACTTGAAGGTGTCTTACTCTGACTTGAATATGAGAAGGAGGGGGGGCAACATCTCACTTCTTGGTGTAGTTGTTCTTCAGTCAAGTATGTATGTGGCAGCTTCTCCAGAATGACAGAGCCAGGTGTCTTTAATATGTCTTTTGTAGGTGAAGAAATAAGAATTAGTCCTTTTGGAATCTCAAAAAGCAGCTTTGGAGGAGGGGTTGTGGGTGCAGTCGAAGTGAATTGTCTTCTCTTGTTCCCCAGAGTGCTTTTACTAGAGTGTGTTCTGTCTGTGAAAGGCAGAAGGCTGGCTTTGATTTTTAGCTTCAACTTCATAAAGAATTCAGATTTTCTGCAAGCTGAGGTAATTGGGGAAAAGGTTTTTTTTTAATTCAGTTTCCAACGAGAATAAACTCTCTCCTTGTTGTTTGGAATAGCACAGCCTCACGGATCCAGAAGCAGATCATAAATTAGTTTTGTTTTGCTTCTGTTCGGTGTGAGATTAAATACTTGTTTTATCATTTCTCTAAGCCTTAATGGCTTCTGATTAATATAATAAACAAGCAGTACTGCATAAACTTTAAAGCTTCAGTACTTGGTTTTGTTTAACCTACTGTGAGGTCTTGCTGCCCCCTGAAATGGTTGATACTGCAGTTATTTTGAAGTGGATCTCAGGGGTGCAGTGTGGGTATTCCCCCCTCATCTGAAAGATTCTGCACTTGGTGGAATTCTGTGAGAATCTTGTCCAAATTCCTGGATTAATGAGAAAAAAAACACCCTACCACATCAACTTCATAAAGAAAAATTAATGAAAATGGAACAAAAATAGGGAGGAAATGAACTTGTAGCCTCTCTCAAATGCCACAGATGATTTTCCTCGATCTATCTTCCTCAGCAGCTTCTGTCTTTACTCTAGAAGAGCTCTGGCAAATGGAATTCCTCAAAGCCAGAATGCTTCTAGTAAACCCAGGAGAGATCAGATTTTTTGATTTCAAGTTTAAGATGAATAAGCAGACTGATATGAAATATGTTACGTAAGGCTTGAGAATAAATTAGCCAGAAATCACTTTATTTTTGGTAGCACCAGTGTGTTTATAGCATGTTCCAGACACTCAGGGAAGGAAAATTTCCCTTGAAAATTTTAGACAGCTAGCAGGCTGCCCTTAAGGTTTTCTTCATCTTTTATGCTTAGTTATTGCTGGGATCATGGGCTTAATATTTAATACTTGTTCCAGAGAACCACAGAATGGAATAATAGCAGACATGACTCAAACTGTGATTTTAAAAGTTGCCAACCATGACACTGTTTGACCAACTATAGAAACATGTGTGCATCAGGAGACAGAGATACACCACGGGGGCAGAGATGAAACAAATACCACCAAAGTTAGGCAATTTGTAAATTTTCCAGGGTTAATCTGTTGGGAATAACAACATGTGCAATCCAAAGAAACACTCGTACCTCTCTGAGCAGCACTCAAAGCTGTGGTTGTAAGGCACAATTCAGAGAAGAGAGAAAAGATTAAAATAGTTCTGTTTTCTGTTCTGTGTTACATCCCTGCCTTGGTACTAATAGTTCAACTATAGGATAGCTCAGAAAGTGGTCTTAAAAATCTATGGAATGGTATCATAGAATCAAAGAATGGTTTGAGTTGAAAGGAGCTTAAAGCTCATCCATTCCCAGCTCCTTTCTTTCCATGGGCAGGGACACCTCCCAGCAGCCCAGGTTGCTCCAAGCCCCATCCAACCTGACCTGAGACACTGCCAGGGATGGGGCAGCCACAGCTTCTCTGGGAAACCTGGCACAGGGGCTCAGCACCCTCACAACAAGGAATTTATTCCTAATATCCAAATTAAATCTCCCCTCTTTCAGCTTGAATCCATTTCCCCTTTTCCTCATTCCATGGTGTGATATCCCTCCCCAGATTTCTTCTAGGGCCAGTGCAGGTAGTGAAGGGCTACAAGAAGGTGTCCCCACAACCTTCTCTTCCCCTGGCTGAACAACCCCAACTCACCCTGGCTCCAGAGCTGCTTCATCCTTATCATAATCTCCAGGGCCTCCTCTGGACTCACCCCAACAGCTCCATCTCCTTCTGGTGTTTGTTGGGGACCCCAGAACTGGACCCAGCACCCCAGGGGGGTCTCCCCAGAGTGGAGCAGAGGGGGACAATCCCCTCCCTGACCCTGCTGGGGATGCAGCCCAGGACAGGGCTGGTTTCTGCGCTGCCAGCACATGTTGACCTTCTTATCAACCAACACCCCCAAGTCCTTCTCTTCAGGGCTTCTCTCAGCCCGTTCTCTCCCCAACCTGGATTTATCCTTGGAACTGACCTTACCCAGGCTGCTCAGAGTCCCAGTATTTTGGTTTGTTGTGGTGGGAATAGTACCCAGGATGGTGAAAGATCAGATATGAGCTGTGATGTTGGTCCTTGGGTAAAGTGAGGGAGGAAGGGAGAGGCAGTGCAAAGAAAAAAAGCAATCAAAGTATATTTAAGGTCCTTAAAAGCAAAGGCTATAAATGAACACTTTGTTTTTGGCTGTAGACTATGAGAGAATTGGGAAAACTGTATCCCAAGAAAGAAGGGATGCTGAATTTTTAGGACACATTTAATCTGCAAGCCATTTTATCAGCATGGAAATGATCTGTGCAGTGTTGGATGGGACTGTGCATTTGGGAAAAAAACAGCCAAACATCTTGTGGGGTTTTTTGTGGATAAGGAAATCTTACAGGGAAAAAGACTTAGAGGAATGTTTTTAGCAAGGGTCTGGTGTTTGTCTTCAGTGGCAGCCTGTGAGGATGATCCTTGAGGAACAAAGATAAAAACTCCTTAAAGTACTGTATCAGTTTGGAGCCAAACTTTACAGGCTCTGAATTGAAATGGGATTTACTGCAACAGTGACTCCTAAAACTTCAGCATAAACACAGTTGCTAGAGACACAGGTAGGGACCCAATACAAATGTCAAGCTCCTCATTTTTTATTGTGACTTCTTCCAGATGTTCAGCAGCAGATATGTCTTATCTCCACAGGTGCAGTTTTCTGTCTTAGTACTTCTAATTTTAATTACAATGTTGAGAGCTTGTAGGATAATATGACCAAAAAAAGAGAGAAGTTAAAAGATCACCACAGACTGATAAAATTTCTCTGTGATCTTTAGATGAGTTCTTAGGCAGTGTCTTCAAGCAGTTGAAATGTAATTGGAGTAGTAAAGCTTTCAGGCTTGGCATCTCTCCAGAGGAGCTTCCAAAGCTGTGTGAGCTGTGTTCAGAGACTTGTGCTTTGTGACAGGAGGCTGATAGCCATCTCTTTGAGTCCCTCCCTCTTTTTGGGATGTGATTCAAACATACAGAATCCTGGAACTTGCGGAGGAGATGGATACAAAGTTCTTCAGCAGAGCTTGGTTGAACAAGAACACTTTCTGATGCTAGAAAGAGATAAAATTAAAACATCTACAAGTACTTAGTTAAACTCTGGTGCTCTCTGCCACAGGAGGTTGTGGAGGCAGATTCAGAAAGTGGTTGAGATGAGTTTGAGGACAAGAGGTCCATAAATGTCTGCTAAAGGGAGTAGGTAGGAATGTAGCCTTTAATTTAGGGTCTCAAGATGTGCCAGGGGAGGTTCAGATTGGATATTGGGAAAATTTTCTTCGTTGAAGAAGTGGTCAGGCATTGGAACAAGCTGCCCAGGAAAGTGTTGGAGCCCCTACTCCTGGAGGTGTCCAGAGAATTTGTGGACATGGTACTTCAGCTCCTGGTTCAGTTGGCATGGTGGTGGTGGGTTGATGGTTGGACTTAATGATCTAAAAGGTCATTTCCAATAATTTCCTACTGGAAGAGTTTTAAGATGCTGAAGAATTATGAGGAGCACAGGTTACAGAAACCAGGTTCGTGTGTTTCCTTGAGTAGCTTTTCCTTTTGTTACCTTTGGAGACAGAGTGCTTAGCAGGATGCTTCCATCTTCTGACCCAGTCAGCTGTTTTCCTTGCATAATTTACATTTATCCAGATTTCTTAAAATTCAGCCTAACCAAGTCTTAGAATTTTGCAGTGCCTCCTCTAGGCTTGGAGCAGAGTGCTGCTTTGGCATAAATTAAGCTGAATTTAAGCAGAAATATTCTCCAAAGGAATACTCGTCCCCATCAGTTGAAGTATGAAGCTGGATGAAGGTCCTGTCCTACTTGTGTCACATTCTCTCTGCTCAGCCTCTGAAAAGAGACAGGGCCACTACTGGAATAACTCAGTGAGATTCTTGTTGATACTCCTGGCAAATCCCTGACCTGCCAAAACAATGGCTAGAAGGAAGAAGTTAGTTTAAGCCTTCCAGACTCTTAGGCTGCAGCTGTGGTGCATGTTGTGTGGGGTTTTTTTATTATTATTTTAAATAGCTGCTAAGCTGCAATGATTATCAGTATTATAAGGGCCTTTTAAAGGATGTCCCTTTGTGTTGTTTTTGTAAAAAAACCCCCTAATCTAATTTTCAAAGGGTTAGCAGATCAACTTGTGCTTCTGCTGAAGCTGGATAAGCAAACATCTGTAAGGCAACTGGTTAAAAATAAGTATACTCTCTGGAAATCTCCTGATTAGTGAGGTCTGAGCTGACAGTTCTTTTGGAAATAAGAAAAGATAGCTTTATTTATTTTTTTTTTTGCCTCTGAGTATGACAAAATAGTATGAGAGTTCAAATATAAAGAAAACCTGAAATGCCCACTTTTCTAAATTCTTTCCAACTGCAAGGCTTAAATCACTCAATGTGCATTTGAAGCAGAAAGGCAAATCTTTAAGTTGTTTTGTTTTTTTTTTTTTTTTTTTAAAAAAAACAAACGTACACACCAGAGAATACAGAAAATGAGATATAGATCAGTGTTATGTCTTGAGGGAGAGAATAGTGCAAAATTGGACACCTCATCACAAAGGAGTATTGTAAAGCTGAAAAATCAGATAAAAGCAAGGGGTATGTTTAGAGAGCCTGGAAGAAAAGGCAATCTACCTGTGGTGGTAAATGAGACCCTGCTGAAGTGTGTGTGTTTTCTAAGGCTGGCAATCAAAGGAGTTATTCTGTGGCATTGCAAGGTGTCAAACTAGAAGCTAAAGAAGAGGGAACATGACCATGATGTGTCAGTGAGCTCCATAAATGGGAGAAGAATCCACGTGTGGAAGCAGTGACACTGGTACTTGGTTGCCTACATCTGCCAGCATTTTAACCATCCATTGCTGGTGTTTAAAATAAAATCTTGGCAGCCAAAGGCACCCAGCACTTTGGTTTGGGCCTCTTTTGAATTTCTTGCATGTGCCTCTGAACCATCTAGCCCTGTCCTCACTCAAAAGGGGAAGGCTTTTTATGAAGCTCCAGGTGACAGAAGCTTGATGTATATGTTTCTCCAAACAGCAGAGGCCACCCAAGCCTCCTGATTCAGCTCTGGGGCTACTCAGGGTACTGTGTTTGAATCCTGAACAGTTCAGGATGTGTAGGGAAGGGGTGTACAAAATCTGAATTGGGCTTTGCCACTAAAACAAATGATCTAAATGAAAGTACATTCCCTGGGCTGTGTTTCCAGCAGCTCAGTCAACCCTAACACCACTGCTGAAGGCTGGACTCCTTCATCCACATTCCTGCAACTCTCCTTTCATCAGCATGAATACTTACAGAACCTGAAAGCAAGCAAAAAAACCCCAACAAACCAAACACCCCCCCCCCCCAAACTTTGTAAGTTTTTACTTGGTGGTCTGGCTGAGTCTTTGTAGGAAGGTGTTAAGCCAAGGTGGTGGAGGTGTCCCTGAAAAGAAAGGAATTTCTTGTCATGGGGGGAAGCTGTTGGCTTGGCTCCCAGTGGAACTGTGCCTTAGTCAGCATTCAACTGGAAAGTGTTGGATATTAAGTTTATTTTTCTGGTGTTTGCTGCAAGCAGGTCTCCAGTGCAATGCTTTAGCAGTCTGCAAAACCTGCAGTCAGAAAGACTGGGGACAATTCTGTAATAATTTCTTGTAACTGAAAGAATACAAGTGCTTTTTGTATCGCTCTTGTGTGAAAAGGAATACTCTGAGTTTTTCACCAAAGCCTCTACAGACAGGACAAGGAGCCACTGGAAAAGTAAATTCAAAATGGGTTTAAAGCAGAATTTTTTTTGCAATGTGGGTGGCAGGGCACTGGAACCCAGAGATGCTGTGTGTTCCTCATCCCTGGAAGTGTTGAAGGTCAGGTTGGATGGGACTTGGAGCAACCTGATCTAGTGAAAAATGTCCCTGTCTGTAGAGGGTTTGATTAGATGTTTTTTAAGGGTCCTCATCAACCCAAACCTTCTGTGGTTCTCTGGGATAGATTCTTTTGAATGCCTTGCATAATGTCAGCTGTGTTCATCTTGACTCCCTGTTAATTGTATCTCCTGGCCCCAGAAAGCTACACTTGTTGCTTCAGTCATATTTCTAGGTGCTCTCAAGGGCTGGTTTGGGAGGCAGAATGTAGCTGAAGCTGAGAGCTTCAGCCCTGCTCAGTGTTCTGTTGTGTGGAAGTTGAAAAGGAACTATTTAAAGTTACCGTGTGGAATACAATGTAGCACTTGTTGCACCATCCTCTGCAACCGCAAAGACATGAGAAGGCATAAATTAACCTTAAAACTGGACCCTGAAGTATCCCAAATCGACCACTCTGCTCGGTGGGTGGGAAGTATCAGTAAGATGATTTTTGGGTAGAAGTGAGGATGGAGAGATGTAGCCTTGAAAGCTCATCTTGAGTAGCCTGAAGGTAGTGCTAGCTCTTAGGTAAAACAAGATATTTTCAGCTGTCTGGACTCACTCAGACAGCTTGGAAATAACTTTCTGGGGATCAAATACCCATTTGCTGCTTGGAGATAAGTTTTTTTTGTTTGTTTGGTTTTGTTTTTTTTTTTTTAAACTTGAACCTTACTTCTATCTCTAGGACCATTATGTCCTCAAGCAATTTCTGACAGCTGGCTGCATGAAATACTATAGTTGATTTGGGGCTTATGATTTAATACCTAAAGCTAGCCTAATAGAAGCTGCCAAAACCAAGATGTTTTTTTCTGAATGGCTCATTTTTAAATCATTTGAAGTACCAGTGGATGCTAAGCAAGTTTCAGTATCCCTTCTAATCTTCTGTTTGATATAAACATCCTGATCAGGTAGTTGATACTGAATGAAAGGCTATCAAAATTGAAAACAGGTCCACTACTCAGGTGCTTGCAAAGTTAGGCTTTAAATCTTATTTAATGAATTTTGAAGGCCTAGATGATTTAAGTATTGCCAGGTGAGTAGATTGATTATTTGTGAGCCAGTGAGTGAAAGATGGGCATAAGCTTATTGCCAAACTTTTAAATTCCAGATTAGTTTCTGCAGTGGAACAAAATCTGAAAGCTCTTTAAAACATGGCAAATAAAATGAGTACAGGCTGGTGAACTGGCTTGCTTTTGGAAGACTTCTGTCAAGCTGTAATGATGAAATGACATTTCACATGCAGTTTTGCTTCCTAACTTGATTTAGAGATGGGCAGAGCATGCATCCACGTGTGTGCAATTTGTCAGTCACTTGTGGAAAATGTTAATGAATTAACATCCAGCCAGCCAAGATGCAAAGCTAGAGTCAAGTTAACTTCTGTGTTTTTCTGGGGTTGATTTGAGCCAGGGAAGCTTGAGGAAAAATTACAGGTCTAATTCAACAGTAACCTCATTCTGCTTTAAGTGTCGGAGAGTCTGCAACAAACTTGCATTTTAACTTTACTGGTACCTAACCCTAATTCTCATTCTTTACACCTGATTTCTTCTGGGATTTAGTGTCCTCTGGCATTCAGTGATGAAGGGCCTTAGCAAAATATTTGTTTCCTGAAATCTCAGGGGTAATGTGTCTGTTTTGGTTTGTGTTTTTAGGGCTCGGAAAGGAACCTAATTTGTTGCTTGCCGAGTGTTGTGTCTGGTGGAAGTCATGTCAGCCATACTGCCATTCACTCCACCAGTTGTGAAGAGACTCCTGGGGTGGAAAAAATCTGCTGGTGGCTCTGGAGGGGCTGGTGGTGGTGAGCAGAATGGGCAGGAGGAAAAGTGGTGTGAGAAAGCAGTGAAAAGCTTGGTCAAGAAGCTAAAGAAAACCGGACAGCTGGATGAGCTGGAGAAGGCCATAACCACTCAGAACTGCAATACAAAATGTGTGACTATACCAAGGTAAGTGCTGTTGTTGTTTGAAATCATTGCAGCTACTTAAGAAATTACTAAACGTTTATGTAGGCTGTGAGCAAATAACTAAAAAAAAAAAACCAAAACCCAAACCAAAAACCCCACAAACCAACAGTTGCATGCTTTTAAATCTTTTAAAAAAAATGTATTAAAACCTAGTTTGTTTTTTATGTAGTGCTTGCTTACTGAATGACATGCATTGTGAAGTCTCACTTTCTAATGATAACTTTACATTTTTCCTTGACTACATAGATCCCAGTTTGTGTCCTGGTGGTGCCTAGCACAGCTCTTCGTTTCTAGCACTGACTGATGCTTTTATCTAATAACCCTGCTGTTACTCAGAAGGGCATACTTGAACCTCCACTTCAAAGCAAAACCCCAAACAACTAGTTTTTCCTTGGTCAACACTTCAGTCATATGATTATTTTCAGTTGTATTTGGTATCTTTGTTTCAATTTTTCAAGCTGCATCCATTTTCCCTTTGGAAAGGAAGTGTTTTTCTCTTGGGAGGCAGCTTGTCTGAAGACCAGTTTATTTACTGTAAATTGTTATTGGTTATTGAAAGTGCTTTTCATTTAACAACTTGGAGTATTTCTGGAATTGCTCTTTTGCTCCTGACCTGTATATACATTTCGGTGAACGACTTGTATTTGACTTTCTCAACTTAATTCATAGCAACTGCTGTGCAAGAGGCAAGGGTGATATTTGTAAGTATGTTGCAGTCTGCTCTCCAATTAATCTGCAGAAACTCAGATGCATGTGTAAGCTCATGATGTGCAACACAAGTATCGAATCGCTTCAGAGGTGTGTTTTTCTAGGAAAAAGTGGGAGGATTTGGCAACACAGGGAATTTCTGGGCACTTAGCCCCCTCTTCCACATTTAAAATCATGTCTAGGGGGGAGAAACTGCATCTGGTTTAGGACCTTAGTTCCTGTATTAGCACATTCATCTCAGCTGCTTTTAAACTTTGTATTAATCATAGCACAAACTAGATTTGACTGGTGTCAGTAATGGTTTCCATATATCAAGTGTGCTCTAGGTGTTATCTGGTAATGGGTTTAGAATTCTCTTTTACGTTTGACATATCTTGCTGGGAAACTCTGAATGACTGACTGCTTTAATTCTGTTCTCTCTCTTTTCTATTCTCCTTTTGATTCTAACACTGCCCTCTGCTTGGATTTCCTTCCTTGAGCACACCCCAGATTCTTAGGGTTTCCCTTCTGCATTCTGCCTTTTGCCAGCTGGAAAACAATCAGAAAATATTAGAGCGTTCTGATCCTAGTGTATGCCTGTAGACTAAGCTTGGAACATATGATATGGACATGAGATAACTGTATTTGGCAAGTCTTTACCATGATAAAGCTGAAACACCTAATTGGATGGCCTTTCACTTTACCATGATAAAGCTGAAACAATCGGAAGGTCTTTCATACAACACAAACTAAATGCATTTCATAAATTTACTTGATGCAAGATGTGTATCTTAACTTTCAGAGCTCTTAGACTTCCTGGAGCTCTCCTGCAGGGGTGCTGGGGCAGTAAATGTTGCTGCTTTAGAAGAATAACCATCTACATTTAATTTTGCAGATTATGTTAGGAGGTACAAACAGCATGCTAATTTATAATTATTTCCCTAGTCTACTTGTTGTCTGTATTTGGGTATTTCCTCCAGCTTGCATGACCTTTTGTGTTGGACATAGTAGATAATTCTTGCAAACAAGAATAGGAAGCTCTGTTTTACTCTATGTAGCCTCCAAGGTGAGATGAGAAGTTCTTGCTGGGTTGTGGGGTTCTCAGCTCTCTTCCAGTCAGCAGTGCAAAGGACTGGACCAAGGTTTTACTTTTCTTGACTACCTCAGGAGCAAGCTGGTAGCTAGAGAGCTCTTCAAGTGCTGGTGGCTATTATACAAGGTATAAAATTAAGAAATAGCTTTGGTATTAAGGAATGAGATGGTATCAAGGTTGCCAGCAGTGCTGTACAGAATTGTTGAGTTTCATGGTTGGCTTTTGGACTGTTGATATTTCACTTTGACAGGAGTAGACTGGGTTTCCAGGAAAGAAGAAATGTCAACTCAGTAGTGTAATGACTTCTGGAGATTCTGGTTCTTGGGTTTAGTAAGTTAATGAAGCTGCTGCTTGAGACCCACTTTTAATGAGTGTCTCAAAGATCTGCAGATCAGCAGAGATAAATAATAAAATGCTGAATTTCTGAATTTGGAACTTTTTTTTTTTTCCTCCTACTCAGCAGGAAGTTTGAGGTGCTAAGCTGCTGAGATGCAGTTCTGATGTGACAGCTGGGCTAACTTTCCAAGCCTTCTGAGTGGGGAAGGGCTTTGTTTTGTGTGGTTTGTTTTTCTTTTTTTTTTTCCTAAGTGGCTTTAGATTTAGTTCTTATTACTGTTTAACTCAAGTGTAGAGGGGTTGCAGGATGCTTCTGTTTGCAGCTGTTGCATCATTCCCTCAGCAGAGGTTTCAGTTGCCCTTTCCTAAGTTTCTGCTCCCCATAAAGATTCCCAGTTTGATGCAATAGTTCAGAACACCTAAAGCAGCTCTGCACCTACAAGCTCCTCCCAGAACCAACAGCAGCTTGGACCAAAGTTGAGCTCAGCTGCCCCTTCAGGAGCCTGCAAGACACTTTGTCATCCAGTGATGCCTCATTTCTGTTGCTGTGCTGTTTTTGCCAAGGTGCCTGTCTGCTGGGGGAGGCTGGTGCTGTGTGCATGATGCAAAAGCTGCTCATGTGGTAATTAACACAACTTCTTAGGCTGCCTAAGAGAGCTACTGAGAAAGCAGAAGCAAACAGATGGGGTGGGTGTTGGCCTTGCAATAGCAGGGGTGCTTAGCTCTTCATAAGTGGGT
The DNA here is from genome assembly GCF_003957555.1 of Calypte anna. NCBI lineage: Eukaryota > Metazoa > Chordata > Aves > Apodiformes > Trochilidae > Calypte > Calypte anna. The sequence goes on from NC_044274.1 coordinate 3,177,635, forward strand.
CAGTAATCTAGAGCAGAGGCTAAATAAGTACAGTGGTCCTTTTGACACTAGCCCTTTAAATAATTTGTAGTTATCTTGCTGAATCCTCCCTGCAAGCCAGTGGGATTCTAATCCCATAATCCCTGTGTATCCTGAAACTAAACGTTGGCACGCGAGTTCACTTTTCTGAAACACCCCATGAATTTGCTCAGAGTTTAAGGTCCCTTCTTCAGGCTCTCCCTTGCAGATTTGACACAAATGGAGCACAAGAAGCAGCCAGGGAAGTAACAGAGCATGAGCACACATTTATCTGTCTGCTCTTGGAGCAGTCTCTCACTGACTAGCATGGATTGTTCTGTTGAAATAAATACTTCTTAACAAGCTAAAATCAAAGCCTTTCACAAACCAAACCTTGCCATGTAGTGAATAGTCAACTGGCAAATTCCTAGTCTGGCCTCATTATTTAAAAAAGTCATCTCAGTGGTGACAGAGTAGTGGGATCCAAAGCAGAGGAAGGGAAATCAGTGGTTTCAGTGTCCCAGTATTGTGGTGTGATCAGCTGTGTGGTTTTTCTCCTTTAGAAAGAGTTACAGATACACTTTTTGCTTCTTTTAAGTCCAAAATGGAGTTGCTTTTGTAAAAATACCTGATAATATACTAGTAACATAGGTTAGTTGGGGCAGGTTTGGGATAATGTTGAGCTGAGCTGCTCTAACTGCTGAGTTTTTAAGATTAAAAAAAAAAAGCAAGGGGAAGGGAAACGTCGAGTTCAGGCTCCTCTGTGATGTTTTAAGTTCCTCCAGAGCTTTCCTATCTGCAAACTGATGTCTGGAGCTTTCATATCTGCAAACTGATGCAGAATGTGTCCTTCCTCAGCTGTAGCTGGGTACATCCCTATCACATGTTGAGTTCTGCTTCCATGCCAACATTTGGGTACTGGGACAATTAATCAGGGCCTCATCTTATAAGAAAGATGAGAAGTAATGGAGAGAGCTCCAACTGTACTCCTCATTTTGATTGCTAACTTCACAAACTTTTTCTTCTTGAGCAGCTCATAGTGCAGAATTTCCTCTCAATATTTCATCTGAATCTCCCCTCTTCAAGTTTTAAACCATCACCCCTTGTCCTCTCACCACACACCCCTGCAAAAAGTCACTCCCCAGCTTTCTTCTAGGCTCCTTTCAAGTACTTGGACTATGAGGTCACCTCAGAGCCTCCTCTTCTCCAGGCTGGAGAACCCCAACCTCCTCAGCCTGGCTTCCTAAGGGATGTGGAGCATTTCCTTCCAGCTAAGAGAGGGGCTGATCCTCCTGCTCACCTTGGCTTTTCTTGCCATTTGTTGAGTTTGAGAAGGTGCTATCTGAAAAAATGTTGGTTTTCCTTGCTTAACAGCTCAATATGTCTGTAAAAAATGTAGCCTTATCTGTGCCCTCTGCCCTCTTTGCTTAACACAGGCACAGCATCCTTGAGCTGTGTTTGCTGCTTTTCCTTATTTCTGCTTTGTTTTCAGCCTGTCCTAACTCAAGTGCTAAGAGGGGCTCAAATCCTGCTGCTGCTTTTTGAGGAGTGCAGCTATTTGCAGAACTCAACAGTTAGACTTCTGAAGCACCTGGCTTCTGCTTCAAACATGAAATAAATACTGCACTTATTCTTTATTTATTTTTTCACCCTCCAGAGGCAAAGAGGAAACCCCTTCTATGGTTTTTGGAATATAGAAGTTTGCTGAGGGAGTGCTTGGGAACGCAGAGCAGACAGCTGCAAGTGAAGTGGTTGTTTGGCATTGAAATTAGGAGCTACTTATTTACAACTTCACTAACACTGATTTTTCTTTGAGCTTGTTAGGATGAAGTAATAATAGTTGAAAGCTATTCCTGTTGCATGCATTTCAGTTCAACCAATTGTGATGGTTGGTAACTGTTTAAGCTGCTGTCATGGAACCAATCACACCCTTATCCTCTTGGGTAAAGGGAGTATTTAAGCATTGCATTCAGAATACCTTTTGAATATTTGTTTTTTCTTTGAGAAACTAAATATACAGTAATATGTATTGGCTGATTCTGAAGGCTGATGTTTTCAGTGGGTTTAGTGTAGCAAAAATCTACATATCCTGGATTTTGTCACATGTGACTTTTTCTTACAGTTCCTTACAGTGACCTGGAAAAAAATCCAGTGCATTTTAATTTTGTTGCATTTCCAATGTATTCTGCAAGGATACAGATACTTAAAACTGCAGAGGCTGAAAATTCATCACGTATGACAGCAAGACCACTTGATACAGGGAAAAATTCTCTAAAAACCTGATTTTCTCTGTTCTGCTGCTGTTATTCCTTCACTTGCTTGTCCTGCACCCCTTTTATTCACTCCCTGCAGTGAGTTGGTGCTGTGGAGAAGAGAAGCAGCTTGGCCATAACTTACAGCACATATTAAAATTATTTTCACAAGGCTGACCCTCTTTAGTAGTTAGGATGAGCCTCCATACCTGGAACTTACTAGTTAAAGGAGTTAACAGCAGAAGCAAACTGTGCAAAGACCAAAGATGGGATAAGTAGTTTGAAACTGCTGTTGGAGAGCAAACTGCTCTTTTAAAATGATGATCATTTGGTGCCTTTTTCTTCGTGTAACTGAGAAAAAAGTAATTTCAAACTGAAGCGTGAAGGGCACGTTTTTTCTGGAGTATAACCTCTGCTGTGTGCAAAGATGAGCCTGGTGTGACACACTTAAAAAGCCCCAAGAACTTCCTTTTGTCTTTCCCAGAGAATGCAGAGACAAGTTTCAAGTCCCAGCATAACTTTGGGACTGAGAAGAACAAGGGCAGTTTCTGAATTCTGGGGGAATATTTGTCAGGAAAGTGATCACATAGCTGCATGTAGTAACCTAGTTTTAGGGATGCTTTTGATCACCCATGGAGCAGAGTTGTCAAGATAATGTGCCTTCTAGAATAAGACTGTTTTCAAGCTTGGAGATTTTTCCCCAAAATAGGTTAGTTCAGAGGATAGCAATACAGAAATTCTTTTGTTCCTCCTGAGGTCCAAGTCATAGGAAAGGGGGGATTTCAGCAATTTACACTGCAGGGGGGGAGGTTCCTCTGGAAACTGTTTTAGGGGAGAGTTCCCAACATCTGCTGCTAAGATATGAGGGAGTTAGCTAAGAGGACAACAGCAGGCAGTTGGATTAGCACAGTAGATCCTAAAATAACATTGCTATCCAGACAGGGGTGAAGTCTGTATTTTTTTTTTTTCCCAGAAACAGAACTTGGCACTGCCTGTTGGTCTGCAGCAGAACTGGGATAATTCAGTGTCCAACTTTTGGGGGTGGACATTGACTCTTAACCATAGCCCACAAGTTGAGAACTCGAACGGTTTGAGGATGTTCTTTACCCATAGATCTTATTTCAGTCTGGATGCATTCACTTGGATGTAAATTGGGTCTATAAATGGTTGAAGGCTGTAGTCCAGCATCTTAAGCTTTCTAAAATAAATATAGATATTTAAGACAGTACATCAGAATGCACTAAAGCACCATTTTTATTGCTGAGATTACAGGAAGGAGCATGCCTGTAAATTGTTTGTTTGATAAGATGACTCCTTTTTCTCCTGACAGGATTATTGAGGATGAAGCAGAGCCCCCTGTACTTTTGTTGGAATTTCAATTTAAAAAAAAAAAAAAAAAAAAAGCCTTAGAACAAAGCCAGGGAGATCTTTTCTGGAAGTATGGCAAGAGGTGGCTGAGATTTTGAGGGGTGCTGGCCAAAATAAGCTTCCAAATCCTCTAATCCTCCATGTGATAGCTGGTGCTGTGAAGGCTTTGAATGTATTCACTAGGCAGGTGTAGCAAGAGGGTCAAATGGCCCTTCTCAGTCCCATAATTATGATGGGACTTCAATCTTGGCTCTGGAAAAGCCTAAAGGAAGTTCTTGGGGTTTTTTAAGTGCATCATGCCAGGCTCTGGGCTTGGCAAGGCAGTGAGGACAGAGCACTGATCATCTTTTGAATCACTAAAAGATTAAGGAGCTGCTTTCACTAATTTTATGCTGGTGGCTTTGGGCTGGGACATGTGCTGTAGTGCTGTATTGAGCAGGGAGAGAAAAGAAGAGTGCTCAGAGATTGCATCATTTTCCTTGGGGTTTCACTTGGAGCTGGCAGCTGGTTTTTCAAGACCATCTCCTAGGACTGCACCTTGGGTGCTGTGTTCAGTTCTGGAACCCCCACCACAAAAAGGAGTGGAGTGAGTCCAGAGAAGGTGAAGTGTCTGGAGACCAAGTCCTGTGAGGAGAGGCTGAGGGAATTTGGGAATGTTGAGTTTGGAGAAGAGGAGGCTGAGAGGAGACCTCCTTGCTCTGCACAACTCCCTCCAAGGAGGTTGTAGGGAGGTGGGTGCTGGGCTCCTCTCTCAAGTGCACAATGCCAGGAGCAGAGGCTGAAGTTGCACCAGGGGAGGTTTAGCCCAGCTCTGAGGATGAATTTCCTGCCTGAGAGAGCAGTCAGGTGTAGGAATGGGCTGCCCAGGGAGGTGGTGGAGTCCCCATCCCTGGAGGGATTGAAAACCCATGTGGGTGAAGCACTGCAGGACGTGCTCCAGTGGTGATACAGATATTGATCAATATATTTTACTTATTTTATTGGGAGGGGGTGTTGATGGTTGGAAGAGGTGATCTTCAAGGTCTTTTTCAACTGTGACAGTTCTGTGATTTTTTGATTCATAGTTTCCAAGTGTTGAGGATAGTCTCATTGTAGGCAGAAGGATGCTGACCCTGATTACATGGATGTAAAATGACATCCTGACATTGAAGGTTGCAGAACACCTTTAGGTGCTGCATGGACATAAAATGGGAAATAAAAATTCATGTCAAGTTTGACTTCAGGCCTCTCTGAAATTTAATTTCTAAACCTGAGGTAAGCAATCAGTAAAACAGAGTTGCTGACACTACCTTCATTTCCTTTAACTACAAACTATCTAAAATTTATTTGCAATTCTAGGGTAGGATGCAGGATTAATATGAGCCTAAGAAACTTTTTTTTTCTAATAGCATCTTTTTTCCTCTACCAACAGTCCTGCTCAATGACCACTTAGCAGCACAACCTTTATTCCTTATATTTGTCTACAAAGGGAGGGTGTATGTGGATAAGTAGGGCACTGTCCAGACACTGGACCCAGGCAGGGCCTTCCTCTAGCATAAGTAATTCTAATTCTTCAGAAAAGAAAAATTAAGTTTTCAAACCTTCTACCACAGTGCTAATTGCAATTAGTGACAGCATTCAAGTATAATTAAGGGAGGTTTTCTTAAAAATACTAAGCCATCATGGTTAACTGGGTTTGTTTTAGAGCTGTGTCTGATGTTGAGGTCTGCAATGCTGTGTCTAAGGTTAAGCTTTAGTGTAGCCATAGTTCAAGTTACATCATCTTATTATATTGATGTCAGCCTGAAAAAGGAAGTCTTAAGAGTATTAAACAAAGAAACTTAGGGCTGCCAGTTTTAGGCTCGTGCAATTCAGGAAGTCATGTGGCTTACCCACAGAATTTGTTGGAGTTGGCATGCCAAGCAGAAAATATTGGCATGTTATTTGAGGCAGGTCACCATGGAAAAACATAAATGTGCAAGATAGAATAATAAATGACAAACCCCTGCATCATTCAAAGGAGCTTGACTCTGGAGGCAGGAGGAAAAAATGGTAAATTTGGGGGCCTGTTAGTTGTATACTACCTGGAGTACTGGGATGTGAATTCTGTCCTTGGCTCTGCTGCTTTTTCCCAGTAGTCTTGCAAAATTTTAATTTGCTGTCATTTTTCAGGCTATAAATTGAGATAAGTATTTGTGTGATGGTGTTACCTCTTCACCTCCCTTATACAAAGAGCATTGTGTGGTTAGGAAGTGTGAATTTAAGGCATTGTTCCCAGTGGAGTGGCAGTGATGTGGAAAGCATATTTGGGGGTGATGAGTTGTTGGAGTTGGTGAAAATTCTTTATTTTCAAGTTCCTGTTGCTCCCCATTTGGATTGCTTTAAGAAGCAGGAAGAGTCAGAATAAAAATAGTAAGTGCTAAAGCTTGCATGATTCTTATAAGCCATTAATTATCAGGTTAACAGCTGATGCAGGGGCTGTTGGATTTTAAGCAAATGAAAAATAGTTACCTGGGATTACCTTAGTGATTTAACTAGCTTAGGGCATCTTGGTACCAAGCTCCAACCAGGAGGAGTAATGTCTGTCTCATTCATGCTATCGTTAAGGTGACATGTTAGTCACTGAAGAAAAAGATGTTGATGGTGCTTTATTGTTAACATTGAGCCCCAAGTTATGTCATAAAAAAGTATTTATTTTTTCCTCTAATAAAGGAATCTGGGCTTTAGTCAGCCCAAGTCAGTGCTAAGCAATTCCCTGGCTTACTCTGGTAATTAGTGTCATTTTATCAGGCCAGCTATTCAGCATAGCAAAGATTCCTCCCCTCATTATATTCTTCTGTAAAATTCAGACAATTTAGTTTTCTTGGTACAGGAACAGAACACCTGAGCACTGTTTTTACCTGTGCAAATGTTTAATGAGAAGCAGAGTGATTTTATAGGGGGGAAGATAAAAACCTTTCCAATTGTGTAGCTCTGGCTGTTAGAAGAATTTATAGGCTAAACAGCATACTGCAGTTCTTTTACTGCTGCAGCTTTGAAAGCAAAATAACTGCTTAACAGCTTCCCCCCTGATTTAATCCTGCTTGTAATCTACACCTGCTAATTTAATAAAAGTAATTTCCCCTGTCTTGTTTACTACTTCTTTCTGTTCCCTTCCTCTGGCTCTGTTGCAGTGCTGATTGGTGGAAAACTTCTCAAATTTAGTGTATACAGTGCTGTAGTCTCATCATGGGCAGCTTTGGTTGGCTTCTGTTGTGCTGCATTGTTTGAAGCAGACCAGCAGGATCCAAGAGAACAATTGGGAGCTGGAGTAAGTTCACATCTCACTGCATATGCTTCAAAATTGGCAGAAGAACAATGAGATTGGGGAAATCCCCTTGAACCAAGTGCTGCACAGTAATCTGACTTCAGCCTTTGTTCAGAAAAGATCCTCCCCAAATTGTGGCTGTGTAATGCAAAATGCCCAACCAAGTTTCAAGAGGTCAAGAACTTAAAGGTTGCATTTAGAATTCTTGCCTGTAATGGTGGTTAAAGTGATTATTTCTTCAGGTGCTCAGGTTATAATTTCTTAGGTACTGGAGTGAGAAAAGTCTGATGTAAAAGCTCTTGAGTTTTGCTCAAATGCAGAATTCCAAAGTTACCATTTAGTGAGTTACATCCCAGAAGTGATCTTCACATCCTCCTGATTTTGTGGAAGGCTCCCAAGTCCTGTTCCTCTGTTGTTGGAAATAATCTCAACTCGTGGTGTAGTTTTGAAATGTTGAAGGTGAAGAAGGGCTGATGCCAGCTGATGTGGAGTCCTACAGCTTTGTTTCCTGGGCAGGTGTGTTCAAAAGAGTGTTTGACTATCAGGTGTTTGGTTGAAGAAGTCTTTTTTCCTTTTTTGTTTTTTCCCCCCCAACTCCATTTGCCAAGAGTGCCTTATGAGCATCACTGTGTGTCTAAGCCTCCAGTCACCAAAGTTTATTGATAGGTTTTTCCTGTCTGTATAGTAAATCTCTCCTTTTACAGTGTGAGGAGCTTTAAACTTCACAGCCATATCAGGGAAAGAATTCAGGTGTGTCCATTCTGATGTATTCCACCACACTAACAATGAAAATCCCTTTTTACCCCCTTTGTATTTAAATTTTAGGTATCTAAGGTTCTGCTTGTGTCCCACAGTCTTGCAGACTTTAAGTGGTAGGAACACAATTTTACAGGAGCCCAGAAGTCAGCATGTTGGCTCATCATCTGGGAACCCTGCAACATTTTGGTCAATAACCTCAGACATCCAAGAAGGACTGAAGCATCTCTCCTTGCAGTGAGAAGCCACATAACAGTTTTCTTGAATGCTTCTGTTTCTCAAACCTTTGGAACTCATCTTTCCAGCAGCAAAAGGATGAAAGAGAGCAGGACAAGTGCCACCTCAGCAGAGGGCAGAAGGTGGTAGCTGAGGCTTGACTCCTCTTAGGTGGAGTGAGGGAAGAAGCAGTCCTGGGAAAGTGTTTTAACTGTTTTATTAAGCAATTACACATGAGGCAAGAGTACTTTTGGGCATTATCTTCAGATTCATGCTCTGGGTGTGGATTGTGAGCAAGATGCTGAAGGCTTCAGGACTGCTCTGTGATCTCAGCACTTCCTTTCTGGTTTAGCTCTGGGCAGCAAAGCTCAGGAAACAGATTTTGATTTGTGTTCTCAGAGTGTTCCCTGCATACTCAGATTTTTCTATCGACAGTCTCTAACAGGGGGTCCCATATTCTGTCCTGGGCCTGAGGAGAGCAGAGGTTTGTAGTTGGGCAGCTTGGCTATTAGTTCCTTGCTTGATTTTTGCCTTTGCTAACCCCATAAGGCAACAAAATATCTCAGCAGACACACCCCCTTAAGCTTTAAAATCAAATATTGCTTTCTTGTATCTGATCATTGAGGCTCTTCAAGCCTTTCTTTGGCTTCCTTGCTAGCTGTGAATTTTCTTTCATGTTTGTCAGAAAAAATGGGCATTGCTGTGAGGGACAACATCCATTGTCAGGCTTAATTTTTGCATTTGCATGTATATCAGAGTGGTGCAAGTCACAGCACGAGCACCGTTCGGTTCTCCTCTTCAAACATGTTGCTTGAGGAAGGTTCCTCCATGGCTCAAGCCTTGACTTCTTGTGAAATAACTGATAGGAAACACCAAGTGCCTGACTTCTGTAATCACAGACTCACAGAATGTCATTGGGAGAGACCTTCAGGATTATCCAGTCCAATCTTTGACTTGCTGCTGCTTTGAATTTTCATATCCCTCATCTTTAGGCAGAGTCTCTTGAAGGCATGAATCAACTTCAGTTAATTCTCTGTTTCACCAGTTTACTACTGGGTGTACATGGCTCGGGCTGTAAGGAAGGTTATCCTGGCTGTAGTGGCTTCCCTGCACTGAGAATTTCAAGCATCCTGCCTTCATTTGTCTTCCTGGATTTCTTAAGGTGTGCATTTTGTTGGGGAAGCTGTCTTCAGTTTGAAACAAGGTCTTAAATGACCCCGTCACCTGTGTCCTGCGAGTAATCTTTTTGCCAACTTTGCATTTTTTTTTTCTGTGGACAAGACAAATGGCTTGCAGAGCTAATCCCTCCCTCTCACTACTCTGAATACCCTTGAGTTGGAGAAGGTTAATCAAAATGTCACCTCTTTTTTCAGCTGCTCATCACTTGCCAACCAACCCACTCACGCGTTATCATTGCACTTGGAGGCTGATGGGCTGCTTGAGCAAAGGGATTTGACTTAGCCCTGGCTAGCTGTGCCTGTTAGCTGGTGGGGAAAGCTTTCACCCCACGTACTTTGACTAGTAGTGGTTAGAGAGCTTGAGAGAAAGGTTTTTCTTTTTGTTTTTTTAATTTATTTTTTTTAATGTGTGTCTGGTGCTGCTTCTATAAATGGGCTGCCCAGGGAGGGGGTGGATTCTCCATCCCTGGAGGTTTTAAAAAAAGAGACAATGTGGCACTCAGAGCCATGGTCTGGGAACCACAGTGGTAGTGGATCAAGGGTTGGACTTTGTCTCTGAGGTCCTTTCCAACCCGGATGATTCTGTAATTCTGAAATAGTATGCTGAGCTCTGTTTATGTCTTTTGAATATTCTGATTGCTATCTGCTGTTAACAAACCACTTTGTTGGGGATAGATCAGCCAGTATTGTGATGGATACATCTTTCTATAAAGATGCTTTGATACTTCTGGTTATGGTTAGGTCTGTTAAGGATGATACAGAACTCTAATCTGTGAAAGTTCCACCTCAACATGAGGAAAAAGTTCTTCCCTTTAAGGGACCTCTGGCCCAGGCTGCCCAGAGAGGTTGTGGAATCTCCTTCTCTGGAGGCTTCCAAACCCCACTTGGATGCTAATCATCTGTCCCTTTAGTTTGAAGCCCTTCAGTGGTGATAGTCAATATTAGAAAGGAATTGTTGGATCAGCTGTTTTCATAGGCATGGTGTAATGAAAGTGGAGGACAGGTGGTGTTTTCTCAGCTCAACTGAGTTGATGAACACACTTGCTTCATAGCTGCCTGCTCCATGGTGTGGTGCAACATCTCATCAGCCACACAAAGCTCCAGTTCATTTCCTAAGTGGACGTTTTTGGAGCCTGTGTTGCTGATTATGTTTCCTTTATCCTAATAATAGAGTTCTGATCTTTTTATTTCTCTCAGGGAGGCAGTAGTCCTGTGTTCTCTGGAAAGGTCTTGTTAGAAAGCCTGAAGAAGCTTTCCAGTGTGGTGTTCTCAGATAAAATATAGATAATATCTTCAGCATTAGTGTGCTCAGACACTTAATTAATGCTTTCAGCTACGTGGGTTTCAGACTTGGAAACTTGTCTCCCAACTGAAGCCCTCTGTTTGTGCTTCTGAAGATGCTGTGAAAACTGCAGAATAATCAATCAGAAAGCTTGGTTTTGGTATCATACTGTACCCCCTTATGAAAGCAGTGGAGGAATCCCAAGCTGTCATTTCAAGAGTGCCATCTTAAAGTACTAACATCCACATCCCTCAGAGCTTGTGGGTCCACATGATATCTTTTTTTTTTTTTTTCTTGGTTGTTGTTGGTTTGGCTTTTCTTCCTTCCTGCCTGGTTAGTCCCTGGGGAGCTGCCATCAGCCTTCACTAGATGCAGGGCATCACAAATTTGCTGGTTTTGATGAGCTTTTTTTTTTTTTTTTTTAATTGAACATATGATGGCAGGGGAGGGGAGAGTAAATCTGTGTTGTGGTTCAACTCATCTCCAGTAAAGACTGCTTTGGAGTTCATGAGATACAGACTGCAGCTGCTGAAAGCTGGGATGGTATGTTGAGAGCAGGGAACTGCAGGGCAAGTTTCCCAGCAAAGCTGTTAGCTCATGATTTCCATCAGCTGCTTTTGCAAGCTCCCTGTCTCTGAGCATAAGTCTTGTGGCCAGCTTCCTGCTGACTCTTTGAGTCAGGCCAAGCACCTTTTATTTTTCAGTCCCCATATCTCTGCCCTCCTTGACCTTGCCATTCAGATGCTTACAAGTTTGCAGGCTGGTCTGCACTTTGAGCAGAGAGTAAAGACTTCTTTTGGCAGGATCTGCATCTGAACAGGCCACATAGCCAACAAGCAAATAAATAAATATTTTTACTTCTTCGTTTCCATGGCATCCCAGAAGAATTGCTCTTGAACTTTGGGGTGCTATCCTTCCAGCATCTATCTCATGGCACAGAGAGAAAAATAAAGGTACAACTGATTAGTCCTGGCTTCTTAATTTTGTCTGAGTGCTGGACTAGCAGGTCAGGAGTTGGGAGAAGGGAGGGGGATGAAGTGTTCTGAAGAGTTCTGCCTCATAGCTGTATTTCTGCCTGTGCAGGTAGTTGGTTGCACATGTGATGAGGAAGAAGTTGTGCCTTTAGAAAAGGCAACAGAAGCATATACTGTTCACCAGGGAGGCAGGCACTCTGAAAAACTGGAAGAATTTAGCTACTGGCCCTGCAGTGAGCACTGAGCAGCTCAGATGTGAGGCTTGAACAGAGCATCTTTTGTACCTCACGTTCCACTTTTGCATCCCCTGTGGACATCCTTCAGGTTTCAGCTGAAGTCAATGGGAGTTGTTCCCTGACTCTCTGCTTTTCCCACAGTGCTGAGGTTAATTGTATCCTGTGCCTCCTGCTTTTCTGCCTATTTTGATGTGTTAATTTTTTTAGCATACATCCATTTCTAAGGAAGGTTACTTCAGTCCTTTTCCTCGGTTCAGGTGCTGGGTTCTGTATTTGATGGAAGGATTTGGAATGTATTTTGTAAAATTCTATGTAAACTTTATTCGTAAAAGGCTTCTTGATTATGAGAAGTTGTCTGATGGTTCCTGCTTTATATTCCTCTAAATATGCACATACATAAACATTTCTTGCTTGGATGTAGTATGTCTTGAATGTGTTTGTGTGGGGAGGAGGGAGGCAGGGAGAGGAGGTACAGTTATTACTGTCTTGAGCAAGTAATATTTTTGTGTTGCATATATTTGGAAAAAAAGTCTGCTTTTGGATTTTTGGGGGAAGAGGCTCCAAGAAAGGAACCTCCAAGAAAGGCTCCATAAGGCTTTTTTTTTTTTTTTTTTGGTGGTTGGTTGGTTTTTTTTGTTTTGTTACATATAGAGGACCAGTTGCTGAAATAATGGTACATCCAAGGGGCTGAAGGCACCTGGGGAAGCACTCATAAATATGGGAGCCCCAGCTGCCAGTTTTATTACAGTTTTGTTAAGTTTGTGCTGAGAAAGAAACCAGTGCTTTCAGTCCTATTAGAGCTTTCTTTTTTTGGAGGCCAGGTCTCTCTTAGACATTACTTAATATCCTCTTCCTAGACTTCACAGTGTTTCTCCTTTGAAAAACTGGGAGAACCTCTTGGGAAAATTAACTGCCCACCTGTGCTTACAGCATACGTAAACACCCATTTATTCCAGTTCATAATGCCTTCCTCAAAAAGAACTTTCCCAGTGGTCTGCTTTTCTACCTCAGTGTCTATCAGGGAATGGCCTCTGTGGAAGAATCTTGTCCAGCTCCTCCTAGGGGTGAGTGACACTTCAATCTGAGCACAAGTTTGAAGAGGAATTCACACCTCTGCTTTTCATTTGGCCTCAGTCAAGGTATCAGAGCATCTCTCTAGCAGGTGTTTAGAAGAAAGCTCATGAAATCCCACTGAATTACTGAATCTCTGTGTTTTCTCTTCTCAGGAAATGACATCAGGACCTCTCTGTTACTTCAGAGAACTGTAGGTTTGGGTTGTGCCATGTGATAAATATCCCTGCCTGCTTATTATGTGCAGTTCAGTGAGCAGATGACACTTTGGCCATGTAATGTGAGGTGCAAGTGAAAGGACTGGTCAGTTCTGCAGGGATGCAAAATGTTGGACTCTTAAGAGGAGCAGGATAGAGAGATCTCCCCAAAAAACTTTAACATTTGCATTGTTATTGCAGTTCTCTCATGTCTTCTAAGTGAGCACAGGGCAAATGACCTTTTTCCTGCCACCCCCATGGGGAAAATAAACCATGAGCATCATAGCTTTCTGTAGCTGAGAACTTAGGTGAACCAAACTATGTTTTCTGTAAGCTTCTGGCAACTGTCTGGACACGTAGTAAAGTTAGGGTTGCTCCTAACACAGACTTCTTAGGCTGTAGAAGGGAGTGATGCTAATTGGAGGTGGGCAGAAAGGACTGTCAGGTCAGAATATAAAAGCAGTTGCAGATGTGCAGGGAACTGCAGAGTGAAGAAAACCATGATCATGCAGCTTTGGTAGGAACTGCTGTCTGCTGAATACAATGCTGTATGTGAGCTAATGAACTTTAATTGCTGACTGCTTCATCTGTTATACATGAGCCTTTCAAATCAGTCTTTCCTTTTACTGTTGCCTTCAAGACCCCCTCTGAGCTAGTTCCAAAGGTCTGATATATCTCCCAGTTTTATGTGGACTTGAACCACAATTGCATCAGGGATAAAGTTGTGAAAGGAAGGGTTCTGTTGTTTAATCCATCAGTCCTTTTGTCATATTTGTATCAGTAATGGACAAGTGTCTTCACAAGAGTGAGACTTCAATCCATCTACACCAGTGATGATCCAGAGTGCTGTTCCCACCTTGGTGTCCTACTCAGTGGTTTCTTGTATAAAGTCCTGGATCTGACATCTTAAATAGCAAGGTGGAAAACAGAACAGCAAAAACAGCTTCCCAAAAGTTTGTATGCCAGGTAGAGATCTTTAGTCTGTTGGCTGTAATCTGTTTTCTCAGGCAAATGGTACAGAAGCAGCCATGAGTGATGCTGAAGCAATGCTATTTGCCCATTTGTTAGGAGGAAATGAAATTCCATAAATCCAGTAGCCTTTTCCTACTGCTCCCTTGGGATTCCTAGGTGTAGCTCTTGAAGCACATTCTGTACCTCTTTTCTTATCCCTTGACAAAACAAGAATCAAGGTAGGAAGTCTGAAAGTGAGGCTGGTGTAAAGGTGTAAAAGTGTGCTTGTGCTAGTAAGTGCCCAGATTCAGGTGAAAACCTCAGCATTGCATCCTGGCTTGTGTCAGTACTGTGTGGGCAGCAGGAGCAGGGCAGGGATTGTCCCCCTGTGAGGCTGCACCTGGAATCCTGGGGTCAGTTCTGGGCCCCTGAGGAAAAGAAGGAGATTGAGGGGTTGGAGTGTGTCCAGAGAAGGGCAAGGGAGCTGGGGAAGGGTCTGGAGCAGAAGTCTGCCCAGGAGCAGCTGAGGGAGCTGGGGGTGTTGATCCTGGAGCAAAGGAGGCTGAGGGGAGACCTTGTGGCTCTCTGCAAGCCCCTGAGAGGAGGTTGGAGCCAGGGGGGGTCGGGCTCTGCTCCCAAGGAAGAAGGGATGGGAGAAGAGGAATTGAGCTGGAGGTTTAGATTGGAGCTTGGGAAGAATTTCTCCCTGGCAAGGGTTGTCAGGGCCTGGCCCAGGCTGCCCAGGGCAGGGCTGGAGTCCCCATCATTCCTGGAGGGATTTCCAAGGCCTGGAGATGTGGTGCTGAGGGCCATGGGGCAGTGGTGGCCTTGGCAGTGCTGGGTTAAGGGTTGGACTGGGTGATCTTCAGGGTCTTTTCCAACAAAAATGATTCTGTGATTTTCATCTGACACTTTAAAATGGATAAATAGGGTGCTGTCACAGTTTACTGAAGTTATTTTTCATTTTATTCACAGCCTCAGAAAATGTAGGGGCAGGCAAATTAGATTCAGTGGCAGAAAGGCTCATGATTATAAGATGCAGGAAAAAGACAAATGGAGAAGATTGCCTTGTGCATGGACTGCAGACTTGCTGGTAGCTGTGGATTCTAAAAGATTAAGGGAAATTGTTAGGGATTCTATGTAATACTTCAGAAACAAGCAAGTGCAATGTCCAAGGCCATTCTATGATGATTCCTGTAGAACATGAGATTTGACTTGTTTGATCCTATTTGCATTTCAGGCTTGTTTTATTGTTTTTCTAGTGCTGCTGCTTCTTTAGGTAAAGAGGAGGCGGTCAGCTGAACTTTCTGCTTTTTTGCTCCTTTAGAGCTTTTCCACTTTGCAAGACTTTGAAGAAGAAAGTAGAACTATGGTTGTGTGCAAGTTGTGACAATATTTAACAACGTCTGTGTAGAGACTTTTGTACTTCACATGAAAATATCTTTGAAGTGGTTCTTCCTACTTTAATCTGATGTGCTTATTGTAGGCACTTCATTTCATACAAAAAGCACCTGGAATATGCAGCATTGCCAGCACTGTAAATAGTGTTAGGGTAGGATAGTTGCTGTGTTCATTCTGTCTCTCTAAAACTGGTAATAAATTCATAGTAGGAACAAAACGTAATATACAGGCAGCATCCTGAGCATGTGTGTTTTATGTTGGGTGCTGCTTAAAACTCTCTGGATTTGGGTTTTTACAGCTAGAAATAAAAAAGCATCTGTGTCTAATAGTATTGTTGACAAGACCCTACCACCCTTGTCTCTCCCCTCTTTTATTTTGCAAGTGTGCTTGAGGAAATTACATGAGTGTCTTGGAGCATGTGCAGGTTCTGCCTTCTTTGCTGCAGTAGTTACTGTCTGCATAAGACTTGCACATCCTTGGTGGAACCTGCAAATCAGCCCATCTGACTTTTAATTGTGCTGAGAAAATGAACCTAATTAAGTGGCCTGGGTCAAATACCAGCCTGAGGTGGCTTTATCAGTTGGCACCTGGATTATCAGTGAGGGGGTTGGGGATTGTTTTTTGTAGCAGCATCTCCAGAGAGTGAAGTTTCTTATTACTCAGGATTACTGCTTTATCTGTTTATATATTCACAGAATGTTAGGGGCTGGAAGGGACCTCTGGAGGTCGTGTAGTCCCAACCCCAGAGTTGGTGGGACATTTCACTTTGAGCAGTTTGCATGGGATGGCATCCAGGCAGGCTTTGAGTATCTCCAGAGACACTCCACCACCTCTGGACAGCCTGTCTCAGTGCTCTGCTGCCTTCAAAGCCAAGAAGTTCCTCCTCATGTTTAGGTGGAACTTCCTGTGTTCATTTTGTGACCATTACCTCTTGTCCTATTGCTGGGCACCACTGAAAAAAAGACTAGCCCTGTTCTCTGACACCTACCCTTTAAATACTTGTCAGTGTTGGTAAGATTCCCCCTCAATCTTCTCCAAATTAATAAGACCCAAATTCTTGAGCCTTCCTTTAGGAGATGTTCCAATCCCCTTCTTACTCTCACTTCTTGAACCAGGGAGCCCAAAACTGCTGTGGATGTGGCCTCACCAGGGCAGAGCAGAATCAGTCACCAAGATGAGGTCACATTGTCACAGGCTAAAGTTAATATTCTGCTTGGCAAAGGTCACCTTATCCTGTTTAGCCTTAGCCTGTTCCCTTTTTTCACCTAGATGGGTCAGAATCCTTCACCACCTAATCCTATTGCAAATACAGGAATCTATTTTGGGGGCAGAGTGTTCCAGTTGGGGTGATGTCCATCTGTCTCTTGAATGTGACTACACCACGTTACTTCAGACTGTTTCAACTCATGTTATTTATACCTGGGATTTTTTTTAATGGATTTTATTAGGGACTTGGATTCTTCCAGTATTCAAGCAAGCAATCATATTGCTTTCTTATGTGTTGCACAAACTGTGTTTGCCCATCTTCGTTCTTCAATAATTATCTGTATTTTAACTAGGATTTGACAATCCAGTTCTCTAACAGACTTCTAGATACTGTTATTCTAACTGGGGTATTTTCCACTATTAATGCTGATTGGGAACACCACCTCTGTGATGCTAGGCAATAGTTATCTGATAGATTGGTTATCTTGAATATTTAGGTTTTTCCTGTGTCTGCATTTTTCTTGCATGCATCAGTATTTTCTGTCTTAGTAAAAAAGAAGGCCGTTTTGGCACTTTGTCTCAAAATTATGAAGCATTGCTACAGCTCTTTGCTGTTTAGGTAATTTCTTGCCCAGAGCAGGGTTTTTTTGGAAGTCAGATTTTCCTGTTAAAGGAAATGATGACATGGAAGAAGTGAAGGCATACTGTGTGCTGTTGCATGCTGATAGCCACATTAAAGATTTTTCTTGCCAGAATTTGTACAGTATCATCTCAGATGCTGCTGCTCATAAGGAGATGAAAAGTTTGTTTCAAACATGAACTCTTGCACTGTCAAAAGTAGCTCTGATTCCACCAATAACTTCTCTGACCCTTTGTTCCCCATGTCCATCCTCTGGTCAGTCCTTAGGTAAGAATTTTCAGGACTGTGTTGTCCCAGGTTTTAGTGTGTAGCAGCTTAACCAGTTGTCTGCTAAAATTTGATTCCTTTTTTCCCTAAAGATCCCCGGGTCTTGGAGTACTTGTTATTCCTTGCAAGTATCCTTTGAGCATTTCTTCTTTCCCTAGGAAATATTTTTCTTTTGTTAGAACTTCAAAACACCTGTGAGGCTGAGCCAGTTTGATGCTTTGTGTCCCTGAAGTCCTTTATAAATCAGCTTATTTTGTGGGGGTCTGCAAAAGCAGCAATCTGGTATCAAAGCAAGCTTGCTCTGAGAGTGTTAGAGGCCACAGAACACGGTGATTTGCTTATCTAAGCTAGCGTTGAAAAGATAAAAATATTAGCTTTTTTTATAGCTGACCTCCTTTCTGTCAACAGGCAAATTGTTTTGAGAACAGCAATGAAAATGCTCCTTGGAATGAAAGTGTCCGCTCTGGTGGGAAGAAGTATATTAACTTCAAGCTTGTATTTTGGACTATATTTAAATGCTGTCTTACCCAGGAAAGATTTTAAGTGCAGCTTGGATTGCAGGAGCCAGGTGATATTTTGGGAACCCTCCTGGCTTACTGGTGCTGCAGTAGGCAGTTGGGTTCAAAGCCCCTGTTTGGTAAAACACAAAAGCCCCTGAGTGTTCTCCTAGATTTCAGTTTGAGGGCAGCCTGCTTCCTAAAGGTGAAATGGTGATATGTCTTGGCAGCATCCCTCCTAATAAATTAAATGTGCCTGGGAATGTTCCCAGGCACCCTGGCCAAGTGGCTCAGAGCTGCCTTGGCCATACTTTAATTAAGCTTTTAGCTCCCAGGGCAGGGTGGCTACATCTGAACTGCCCCATTGTGAGTGGTCCCGATGGTGTCCTAACTCACAAACCTGGGAATTGTGTGGGAGAAAAGGAATTGGCAAGACCCAATGCTGGAGAATGTCTTAGCTGCTTTCTAGCCTACATGGTCATGTTCCAGTGCCTGGGAATGTATCCAGACATGATTTAACTTACTGGTACAGATGTTAAGTCTTTGATTCTTCCAAATTCTTTACGGACTAAAGCACAGAAGGACTTTTCACATCACCAAGGGTTTAGGGCTGTTCAGACAGGTAGGTTTAGAATTCCTTCTCTTTATTTTGGGGTGGTAATTCTGCACGGCTAAAAAGTCTCTACCTCCTGTCTCCCTTTTATCTGCTTTTAGTGGTTGTTGTTTAAATGTTTTTCAGAATTCAGTCACCTTCTTTCAAGCCACCACCACCTCTCTGGGATGGGCAGGAGTGTCTGTCCTCTTGTCACACTATTGCTTTTGGATGAATGAACATACTGTAGCTTTCCATCAAGGTGCTGGGTGGGAAGGATGTTTGTTTTTTGGTGTGGTTTTGGGGTTTTGTTTTTTTTTTTGTTGTTGTTTTTTGTTGGGTTTTTTTTTTTTTTTTTGGTGGTTGTCAGGAATTTCATTCTGATTTGATGTGCATGTGTGTGAATATGAAGAGCTTTAGTTTTCTGTTCTGGTGATGTGTGTGTGTGTGTGTGTGTGTGGGGGGGGGGGTTGGTCTTGTATTTTGCAGGCAGTGGAACCTTTATGTGAGCAGGGGAGTGAGGAGATGGCTGTTTCCTCAGGTATTTCTTCCAGTGAACAGTAAAAGCTGTGTTGAGCTGACTTGATTGATTGTACAGGATGGTTTCCTGCAGGCTCTTCAGTGTTTGATCATGGATTATTGGAACTGGAGTATAGCCCTGGTGTAGATGAGCCAGTAAAACATTGATATTAATCCCAGCGCTAAGCAGATAGACATCCTGGGAGGTAGCCTGTCATGTGAGCTGCTGAATATCAGAGCAGTTTTGCTCTTTTTCTGGACCTCCTGGCATGTCCTCCCTCCATGGTGTCCTGAGTCTCATTGCAAGCTACAGCTCAGTCACAGAGTCACTTCAGGATGCTGTTTGTCTTTTTGTAGATTCAGGACTATGCTGTCAGCTTTGGTAGCTTGAATACTTACAGGGAAGATATTAGCAATATGAAATACTGTTCCTGTTCATCTTGCTTTGTCAAGGGGCTGAGAAATTTTATTTTTTGCACGTGCTGTCTTACACCACCCCCCCATTCCCATCCCCAATTTTGGGAGCGTGTAATCTGTGTGACAGCATCAGCTTTGGAGCACTGCTTTGTACAATGGATCCATTGCTCAAAGGTAGTAAGCTGTCAGAGCTGGTTGTGTCAATTAATATGCAGAAGGCTTTGTGTCTGCTGATTGTTCTTCTAATTTAATGTGCTTGATGATCTGTCTCACCAGCAGTGCAGTGTTTTAAGGACACAGTGCAGGGATGCTCCCTGGTGTCCCACAGGCTCCCTGTGTATTTTCAGGACACCTATTTTGGTCCTTCTGCAGCTTCTGGCAGCCCAGGGTCCTGGAGGCATCTTAGGAATATGAAAAAGAGAGGTTGCAGGCTCTACTCATGCAATGATAGTCAGTGTCCCTCCTCCTCTATTTAGCTCCTTTTTAATTTTTTAGGGGTTTTGTTTTGGGTTTTTTTTTTTGGAGAGCTGTGATGCTGCAGCTGTCTGAGATGGATTTAACTTGTTCAGGACTTTTGAAGAGCTGGGTGGATATTAGGGAATGGTGTGTGCCTCTTCACTGCTCTCAGCTAAACAAATAGTCATCTAGTACAGTAAAATATTAAAGACCATGTTTTCTGTAACATCTTTATTGGTGAAAAATGCAGGCTGCTACCCAAAATTCCACTTTTGCTTCTCCTTTGCTGTGCTTGTGGAGCTCCACAGTGAACAGAAGAACTGCTCTGCCTGACAAGTAACTCTCAAAATATGAATTTTCAGCTCTGTATGTTTTGTGGACAAAGAACCAGTTCATTGATCTGAGTTGCATCTCAATTCCATGAATGTTTTGGACTCCTTGGGGTGACACGAGACATGTCATAGCCAAGAAGGGGACAAGAACCAAACCTACACTTCTCTTTTATTCAAATCACCATGGAATTGAGGTGGATATGAGGTCTGAAAGTGGTTTTAAGTGCAGTGCTGCTCTCTCTGCCTTTCTTCTTTTGTAATACTCATGAATTTTCTCTGTGTAGGGGTGGGAAATAAAAATATTGGCTTCACTTTTCCTCCCTTGAACACTTGATTCAAACTTGAGTATCTTAGTAGCTTAAGTTTAAATGGAAAAACCTGAACTTAAAACCTGGAGCTAGGTAAACTTCTGAACTTAGCAACTTCTCAGGGGCTGTAAAGGTAATGTCAGACTTCAGGCTTTGTAATGGGGGAATGGATTTGTAAGTCACTCATCAACCAGATTCTCTGTTTGTGAGGTGCAAAGTCTTTATTTTACTTCTGTAAAACTAATTTTCAGTGGTCACAGAGCAAGCCTGTGATAGAGTTGAGCTTGATTTATGGTTCTGAAAATATGCTGCCCATTTACAAGCCCTGTTACGAGTCTGTTTTCCTGCTTTACTTAAATGCTGCTGCTTTAAGCCTATCAATAGAGGCTTCTTTTTTACTGTTGTAATCTTATAAATGAACCAGTTTGGTAAAGAAATAGCTGTCTTTCCTCCCACTTGTTTTAGCACTTTAAGTTTTATTATTCTATAGTGAAGACTTGAAATATTGTGCTGTATAAGTGTGTTAAATACTGTGTTTTGTGTACAGAGGAAAAGAATATTTAGGTTTTTTTTTTAACAAGGGGAGTACAGAAAACAGAAGTATCAGCTACACTGTGCTTGTCTTCAGAGTCCCAAATTTTCCTGTTTTGGGAAAAGCAGCAAATTAGTATGTGGATGGAGAATTGAGTTTAATGCTGAAGTGAAGCCTGGATGAAGGAGTGTGATGGTCAGTCTCAGATGCACATGGCTTTTGTTTGAAATCTTAGGGCAGTTTATGTTTAAAACCAGACAAAACCAAAAACCCCCAAGCCAGAAACTACCCATGAAAACTGAAGCTTGAAGAGCTAGGCTGAGGAAGTTTTGCCTGGTTTAAGGAACATTACAACTGTATTGACTACTTAAAACCAGAGGACTTGTTCACCCTTTGAAAACATTATCATTTACCTTGAATCACGTGTTCCATTTTGATATCCTCCTTCATATAGAAAATATAGCATGAGATGTCAGTTTGAAGTGCAAGCCTAACGATGCTCTATCTTCTATGTGAAAGGAACTATTTCTGTGCATTTTCCCATGTTTTGACATCATGGTGTTTTGAATAACCATGTTCCATATTCATATCGATTTTTTTTGTTTTTTGTTTTTGTTTTCAATTTATGCACAGCACTTGCTCTGAAATTTGGGGACTGAGTACACCAAACACGATAGATCAGTGGGATACCACAGGCCTTTACAGCTTCTCTGAACAAACCAGGTGAATATTCTGCCCTCTCTCGCATCACAGACATCTTGTGGGAGGGATTGGCTTTGGAGGGTCTGTAATGGGATGCTTTAGCTGGAAAAGAGACTAAAATGCTTCCTAGGCCTCTCATGGTACAGCATTTTAAAATAATTTGCTTGCCAGTGTAGAAATCTTTAAACTGTTCTCAGCTGATGTTTTGACCAATGAAACTCTAATTCTGGAATATTCCTTTTTCACGCCAGTGCTATTGAAAGAATGGGATGACTTGTTAAATGCAAGCTCTAATGTGATTTGGTATTTATATTAACAAAGTTGGGAAACTTAATTCTTGAGACCTAATCTTACAAAGTGTTTAAACTGCTTTGTATGCCACAAGCTTTCAGTTAAGTCTTGCTAATTGGCTCAGATAAGAGCTACTCGAGAATTGTTTGTAAATTCTTCAGTAGTTAACAGTGGGCAAATTTTAACACAGGGCCTTTTTTTTTTTTGCCTTTTTTTTTTTTTCATGTCACATTGCTTAATTTGTCTATTGAGGTTTGTCTCCCATCTCCCATAACAGCCATAAACATCTGCATTTTTGTAAGCATATGCAGCCTGTCTTAAAACCAGCAAAACGTTTTCAGCGGGTAGCGAGGCAGATGAAGCCGAGAAGATAAAAAAACCTCTGCAGCCCTCACGAGATGTGCATTCATGCTTCTTGCATTACACTTATACTGCCATGTGGATCACTTGGGCAGCTGACTGCTTAGAGGCTTATTTGCAGCCCTGTGGGAATTCTTATGCTTAAAGCCATAAAGCATCCATGCCACAGCAAAGCCTTGAGGTTTAGCAGCGAAAGGGGCTGTTAAGTGTGATTTTGTTTTCTGTTTTTTTTTTTTTTTAACAACTGTCTTCTGCTTTTAAAAAAAAAAAAAGTATACGAAGCAATCATCCTAAATGCTTGGTTGGAGGTAAAGTGGCTTTTAATGAACTCTAAATTCACTGGCAATAATTTGAGCAGCTCAGAACTAAGTTAAGACACTGCTTGATTCCGGCGTTTTTAGCACATTTGAAGCCTTTTTTAACTCTGCTTGCGGTGTCAATCCACTGAACTCTGAAAATAATAAATTAACCACCCGTCCCTTGAGTTGTACACTGTTGCTTGAGTGGTCAGGAGACGCAGCATGTAAACATTTTTCCCATTTTTCCCCTCCAGATCTCTTGATGGCCGCCTGCAGGTCTCTCACCGTAAAGGATTACCCCACGTTATTTACTGCCGCTTGTGGCGCTGGCCAGACCTTCACAGTCACCATGAACTTAAAGCCATTGAAAACTGTGAATATGCTTTTAATCTTAAAAAGGATGAAGTATGTGTAAACCCTTACCACTACCAGAGAGTGGAGACACCAGGTAGGAAGACTTCTTCTGACCTTTCTCTCCCAGCATCTGTACTTAGTTGCTCTGCGTCATGTTTTGAATGAAGAAAAAAAAAAAAAAGAGAAAGGTGATGCTTTCTCTTGCACAAGATTCTGAGAGGTACAGCTTTTCAGAATACCGTCCCCTGAAAGGTTTTAATAATGAGTTCTATTTCATGTTCTGTTGAAACATAAAACCTTTTTTGCTATGAGGGTGCACTGGCACAGGCTGCCAGGGAGGATGTGGAGTCCCCTACTCGGGAGTTACTCAAAACCCACCTGGATGCAGCCATGGGTAATGTGCTCTGGGTGATCCTGCTGTAGTGGGAGGGTTGGATTCCAAGATCTCTAGAGGCCCCTTCCAACTCTGACAGTTCTGTGATTTCCTGAAGTTACTGAAAAAATGTTTTGGATGTGTTGAATACCCCTGATAACTACTTGCAGTACTGCCAGCACTTTCCAGCTGGCTGGCTACAATCTGGGCTGAAAAAGAAACAGAAATGACTTACCTTTGCTGCTGTGGAATAGTCGTACTGAAGAGGCACCTCAGGAAGCTGTTTACATCCAGTATTCTTCCAGCATTACGGAGAATCAGAAAATTCTAAAACATCGGAAGAAATCACTAGATATCAGAATTGTTAATTGTTAATTAGTTAACTAAGAGTTAATTAATTAACTACTAGAATTTTTGATTTGTGTTTTCCTTTTAGCTCACAGAAGGCTGGGTTTTGAGGGTCTTACTGATGGTTTGAATCTGGCTTTTTCCAGTGTTGCCTCCAGTCCTCGTGCCGCGGCACACCGAGATCCTCACGGAGCTTCCGCCTCTCGACGACTATACCCATTCCATTCCTGAAAACACTAACTTTCCAGCTGGAATTGAACCACAGAGCAATTACATACCAGGTATTTCCTCAACTCCCTCTGCATACAATGCATTTACCATTCTACTGAAGGTGGCAGATGCACCTATAAGTCAGATATAATTCATTTCATCTATCCATTCCAGTGGAAATACCTTAACACTGCTGTTTACACAACACCAGGCTGTGTGAGACCATATTGCTGTGGCTTCACAATAGCTCACTTGGTTTCAGTAGTAGCTTATTTAAGATTCAGAATGTTAGTGAGTACAAAGCAGACCTTTACCTTATGCTTTAAGCCCATTTTACAAATGTATAGGGGTTGCCAAATGCTGCGTATTGGAAATTGAGTAGTAAACTGCCACCTCATCTCACCACCTGTAGCATGTGGAGGAAACTTAAGTTGCAAAACAGTGACTTGGAGTGTTTTCATCTGTAGTTCACAATTTATCAAGGTCTGCTTTGGGTATTTGTCACTGTTGTGTGTGTTTTTGTCTTTCTACTATGAATTACCAGCCAAACAATATTGAACTCTTAAAGGATTGTTCCTCCTCTTTGCTTCATTCCTACCCCAAAACAAATACTAAGAGTAGTCTGCTATGGTGCACCTGAAAGGCTGTACCCTTATGGAAACATAAAATAAGTGACCTTTGTTTCCTGCCCCAGCTTCCTCTTTCCTGTCTCTTCAGGAAGTTGCCTGGAGTGTAAAAACCAGGCAAAGCTGAAGTTTTCTTGTAAATCTTTCATGCAGCTATGTTCTAAACAAGCTGAAAAATGCAGATCTGGACTCTCATCAAGAATAAGAGGACTTCCTTGAAACCCTGATATGTACAATGCCCAAATTGTCTCCATGTCTTAAACAGGATGTGAGCAAGAATTAAAATGGCACCAACAAAATGTCAATGAATTTGATCTCATCAATTCAATTTGTTGGCACACAGGGACAGCAGATCTTTAAAGAGCAAGTTAAGGTGCTAGATGGAAGTTGGTGATTGCTTTTTTTGCCCTATACTTTTTTGACTCTACCTGAGGGCTTTTGGTAGCATTTGCAAACAGCTTACTGGAAAAACCCCCATTTGAAAATCTCAGTGCTGTGGAAAGGAATGAAAGCAACTCCAGGTAGTCATTTCCAGGAAGTTTGTTCAAGGTGATTGTGAGTGTTCACCTGATTCTCCAGTGTTTATGCAGCTAACCACACCTTACCCCCCTTCCTTTTGTCACTGACACCCTCCTGTTGTGTTGATATCATGACATCTTATTTTATTTGACCTTGCTCACTTCATCTTGAACACTTAGCTAGGTTCTGTCATATGTGTCTTGCTTCAGAGAGCTCTTTCCTTTAGCAGTAAGCCAGGCTGACAGCTCTGCTGGTTTTGGGCTGCAAAGGCCTCTCATTACTTATTTGGTACCACTGGGAAGCTTCACTTCAGCTGGGAAGATGGTGGTTGTGAAGGTGCAGGGTGAGCTTTGGATGCTCCCTTTCCAGTCACAGATGTGCTGAGCTGCATTGTCCAAAACATTCTGCAAATGTCCAAAAAATTTTGCCCCTCTACTCAACGCTGGTGAGGCCACAGCTTAAGTCCTGTGTCCAGTTCTGGGCCCCTCAGCTCAGGAAGGAGATTGAGGTGCTGGAGCAGGTGCAGAGAAGAGCAAGGAGGCTGGGAAGGGATCCAGCAGAATTCCTGGGAGGAAGGAAGGGCTGAGGGAGCTGGGGGTGTTGAGGCTGGAGAAGAGGAGGCTCAGGGGAGACCTCATCACTCTCTGCAACTCCCTGAAAGGAGGTTGGAGCCAGGGGGGGGTTGGGCTCTTTTCCCAGGCAACTCTCAGCAAGACAAGAGGGCACAAAGGGTCTCAAGTTGTGCCAGGGGAGGTTTAGGTTGGAGCTGAGAAAGAATTTCTTTCTGGAGAGGGTGATCAAGCATTGGAATGGGCTGCCCAGGGAAGTAGTGGATTCTCCGTGTCTGGAGATCTTTCCAAAGAGCCTGGATGTGGCACTCAGTGCCATGGGCTGGGAACCACGGGGGGAGTGGATCAAGGGTTGGACTTGATGAGCTCTGAGCTCCCTTCCAACCCAGCCCATTCTATGATTCTATGATTCTATGAATCCTGGCAGCATTCAAGCTCTGCTAAAAAATTTTAATGTCACTCTTTTGAGTGTTCCTTTCCAGCTGTGGTAGTGCTCAACCTCTGACTCTAAAGCAGTATTAATAGTATTAGGTGGAGGAAATCTCCTCAGTTCAGACAGGGAGAAGATCCGGAAAATGATCCGTGCCAAAGAGCCAGGATTAGCAACTGGAAACACAGGAGGTGTGGGTTGGATTGGAGAGGGCTGTTGACCTCTTAACATGGCTCTGGGCTTAACTGTGAGGAATGATTTGGAGATGGGTGGAGTCCACTTTATGAATCCTATAAAAACATTCAAAACAAAGTGATTTTTTTAATTTTTTTTTTATCGTTGTACTTCTTGCTGGCAAAAGATTTCCCTTAATCTTTCTTAAAAATTCTCACTTGAGTTTTGTCACCTCTATATTTAGCAGGCTACTTTTGCAGAATGAGCCAGAGATACAGTTCTTTCAGTTCATTTTCATTTAGGCAACTGGCTTAATCTAGTTTTACAGAATCATATCCCAGGTTCTGGTTTCCTCTCTCTGACTCCCCTCTGATCTTAATACATTGCTGTCAACTTCAGCCACAATTTTTGATGTAATTTGATTTTAATTCTTAAGCAGAAGGCTTTATCTTTCAATTTCTGCTGTTTGGTAGTGATGTAATTAAATGTGTTTAATCTCTTAGATGCCTTGGAGAATTCTAACTTGATTGTTGAGATAGCTTCAAACACTTTCACTGAAGAAATCCAGGTTTTGCCTGTAATATATAGGAAGAGACATTTGCCCAGTTCAAAGAAAATTATTTCCTGAGAGGCAGTTGGTTAACTCATTATCTGGATTACAAAGTACATTTTGACTGGAGAAAAGGAGCAACCAAAACTCTCTTGGGTTTTGAAGCTATTTCTGAGGAATTAGACACAGCTTCTGGTATCAGAACTCTTCAGACTTGGTACTGAGTTTACTGTGGGCTCTGAAACTCCTTTAAATAAAGCTAGTTAAAAGAATAGATGATCATTTTGATAGAAGTTTGCAGTAATAACAATGATGATGATAATACAGCTTATGCAGCATAACTAGTAAGATAATAATTATCATTAGTGAGTGAAATCAACTGATGGGTATTGAAGAGTGGAAATGAAAAATAACCTTTAAATCTTCCAACTTCTATAAGGCGTGGGAGGGTGTCTGATCTGATGGTTATACTACATAAAGACAGCTCACATTTTATTTATTTTCTTTTTTTTTGGTAGAAGTCACCAGATGGGGTTTTTTTCTTTTCATTTGTAATTCTACTGAATGTGAAAGCTGTTGATCACAATTGCAAAATTATTACTCATTGTGGTTTAAGTGTCTTGTATTAAATGGAACAAACAAGGATTATCTGTTAATTATAAAACATTTTTGAGCAGTTGACTGGCATACAAGAAATCATGTATTTTCAATAGGCAATAAGGCAGGTAATGGGGTTGATTGTCCTACTGGAAGGCAAAAAGGACAGCAAAATGACAGTCCAGTTGAGTATTCAGCTATTAAATGAAGCTCTTGAATACCTGAGTACAAAACCCCCTAATGCAAAACCTTAGAAACATCCCCAGTCACTGAACCAGCAGGTGGATTTTCTTGTCTCTTTTTTTTTTTTTTTTTTTTTTTTTTTTTTTTTTTTTTTTTTTAATTTTATTTGACAGAAACACCACCTCCAGGATACATCAGTGAAGATGGAGAAACGAGTGACCAGCAGTTGAACCAAAGCATGGATACAGGTAACAATTTATTTTTCATTGTTTTTAAGACCTGGGGTACCTAGCTGTGATCCCTATAGTGGCTGGATGCAGTGTGAAGGATGATAGCAGCAGCCCTCTGTTCAGCCTGGTGTTTGCAGTTTAAAATACCACTTTGTGAACAAAATGGGTTTTGTTTTTGCTCAGGGAATGCTTTGAAAACATTCTGTACCATGTGAAGTACGTTTCATTTGTTTCATAACAAAAGCATACAGGTCTAAGACTTCATCAGAAAAACTTAAAATAGATATATATATATTTTTTTTGTAGCTCACTGTGTTTTTAACTTACCCCTGACTTTACCTTCTGAAGCAGGATGTCTGTTTAGCCTAAACAACTTACAGAAAGGCTTTATTTGAGAACCTGTGTCCTGATTTATCACGCTTCCCATGTTTCAAATTACTTCTCCTACGGCAGGCTTTACTGTAAGAGTAGGAGAAACATGAAACATTTGTACCTTGTTGTTGAAAGGGTTGCTAGATAATCTGGTTGTCCTTCAGCTTGGACAAAGCCCAGTTAAAGTGCTGGGTAAGAACCTCCTGCTATGTGCGGGCAGACTGCAGGGTGTGTTTGGTCAGCTAATGTTAGCAACCTTTTCCAGTTAATTGGAATCAACTGGACCAGTTTCTTGAAGAACTGCAATATTTTCCCCACTCTGTAACAACAGGTACTTTAATTGAAAAAAGGCTGACATCAGCAATCATGGTCTGTGCAAAGCCTCAACTTCATTTTGCCTACCAGAGCACAAATTGTGTTTTGAGTGTTGATGTTTATCTGAGGTTTGTTTCCTTCCTCCTTCCAGGAAAAAAATAATTTCCTCAAATGAGGAAATCCAGCTTCTAGTTTTCTAGAGATAAACCCTCTCCTTTGAGGGTGGAGATGGAGTAGCTTGATTATCTCGTCCACTTTTTCTTAGCTTTTTTTCACTGAATTTGGGAAGAAGTCACTACCGTCTCACTGGAGAAATGCATAAATAAAATGATATTCACAGAGTGTGCATGAAGTGAGAGCTGCTGAATGCCACACAGCGATGCTAATTGAGTCTTTATGAGAAAAGGAGTAGGTCCCCAAGAGTCTGGAAAATAAAAATGTAATCCTAATTCAGAATAAACATGTGACATGCTGGAAAACTGTTGTAGGGTTTCTGAAGTTTCTTGTTCCAAAGCTTTTAAATATAAAACTCTAGATAATGGTCATAACCCACCCATCTGAAATAACAAAATTCATTTGCTCTGAAACGATCTGTATTGCTTCTACAGGATCTCCAGCAGAGCTGTCTCCTAGTACTCTTTCCCCAGTCAATCATAGCCTGGGTAAGCTGGAAATGGTTCTGATTGTTTCTTTGTGTGTGTGATGACTCCTCTTTACATTAAAAATGAAAATGCACTTTAAAAAAAATAATTAAGAGCTGTGTTAGAGACTTGGGTTGGCTTCCTGATGATAAGCATGATAGGGCTGGGTTAATTTTTTTAACAACTACTGTATTTCTGTAACTGAGCTTCTAGCAAAGAGGAAGAAGAAGATAATTGAGTGTGCAGGAAAAACTTTTATAAAACAAGTAGTTGAAAGGCCTGTAGCCTATCCACAGTGCTCCTCAGACTTGCTGTCTCCCTCCTGAGTGTGTTCTGCTGCTCTTTTACTCTTTCACCTGTGACCACAACCCCATAGCTACTCCCACAGGAGTTGCCCACCTGCTTTGATCAGGTGCCACTGCTGTGTTGTCTGTATAAATGCCTCAGGAAGATCAGATTCCCTCGGGTTTGTTTAGGGAATGGTGACAGAATGTAAGAGGAAAATGCTGTGCAGAACACTCAGCAAGTGATTAGGGTAAGGTGAAAAAAGGGGAAGTGGCACAGGAAAAGCTGGGAAGATCCTGAGCTTTAAGTAAAAGGAGCTCAGAGCTGCCTTGAGCTAGGACACAGTGGAGCATATGGTGTCATACAAGAAAACATAATTTTCATATTAATATTTTTTGCCTTGGTATGGTTCAGTGTTTGATAGTTTAATCTTTGCTTTAACGTTGCCAAAATGTTTGCAAGTTTTAGGAAGGCAACAGGAATGTCTCAGCTTCTGGCATTCACACTAACATCAGCTTAATATTTATTTTTTTTTTCTTTTTTGAGCAAAATGCAAGTACTGAACTAGATGAGATGTGGCTGGATTAGATCACCCCTTCTCCCCCTCCTCTTTCCCTTGTGTGGAATATTAAATTCCATTCTGTTTACTGTGCTGGGTAAAAATGACAGCAAGCAAAATAGAACTTGAGGAGTTTGAGGAGACTGCCACTTTTGTGGAAAGGGAAGCAGAGCAGGGCAGATAAAGTTCTTTTTGGCATAGTTCTGTGTTAAGCATGTTTTTTAACTTTTTAAATTTTTTTTTTCAGACCTGCAACCGGTTACTTATTCAGAGCCTGCATTTTGGTGTTCAATAGCATATTATGAACTGAACCAGAGAGTGGGAGAAACCTTCCATGCCTCCCAGCCTTCCCTGACTGTAGATGGCTTTACAGATCCATCAAATTCAGAACGGTTTTGTTTAGGTCTGCTTTCCAATGTAAACAGAAATGCTACAGTGGAAATGACCAGGAGACACATAGGTAAAAAAAAAAAAAATCTTGTTGCCTTCTCACTGTTTTCATTTTGGTGTAACCATTGAATTATCTGGAATGATCCAGGCAGGTCTGTCTCCTGGGATCTTCTCACCCTTGTGCAATCAACCATTCTCTCTCTCAAAAAAACAACTTGTAAAGGGGAGCTTGGTCTCTCTTGCTAAAGACAGAAGTGGAAAGGCCCACAAGAATCCTTCCTTCAGTCTGTAGTCACAGAGTGGGTGGCAGCAGCAGTCACACAGCTGCCAGGTCCAGGAGGAAGCCCCTCAATAGGATGGGATTCCTGCTTTTCCTTGTGGAAAAAGACAATCCACCAAAGCATCCCAAGGGGGAAAGTTTTTGGCTCATCAGACCACTCAGCCCTGGGGGTGTAGCATTCGTGTTCAGAGTTGCTCACAATTAAAATTTAAGCTTTAAAGCCACAATATTCACATGTTGCTTAGTTTATTCTGGTGTACAACATGCAGAGTGGACACTGGTAAAACTTCCTGAATTTTTTTCTGAAATGGGAAAAGCTGCTATGGAGATAACACACTGTTTTGACATGATAAAGATTTTTTTGGTAATTACTGAAGATTTGTTTTCTGCAATGCAGCATCTTGCCTTTAAGTTCATTAAACTGCTGATTTTTTTTTTTAAGGCTTCCTAGCAACATTTATGAGATTTTCTTTGATTTTTTTTTTTTTTTACTAAAAGTTCAGCCTCTTGAGTAAAACCTTCTGAGTCCCTCTCTGCCAAATCCAAATGCTTGTCTTATAAAATTTTAGCCATGCAGAAAGCCAGGCTGTGCCTGTGCTAGCTTATCAAAATGGTCAATGATAAGGCAAAACTACAAGAAAATAATTTTTTGATAGAGCAGCTTTGTTTTTCTTGGAAAAGAAACATAGAAGAACTATGCCCTTTAAAAAGGACATGTTCATTATAAACAGCTTGCTTTGGGAGTTTAATTATACATTTTTTTTCTCTTGTGCTGCAAAAAACCATACAGATTTATTTTTTTTTTTCTCCTCAGGTAGAGAGAACATGATCAGAAAAGTGAGTGATAGGATTTCTTGAGGGTATTTCTTTGAAATAAGCCCAAATGAAGTCCTGGCTCTTTTTTCACAGGAGTGCAGAGAAGGGGCATGGAGTGGGTTGTGAAACCGTGTGGGCGAATGTAAGCAGAGAATGTTGAAGTGGTATACTTGTGTTTTCCTTTTTTTGCCATGGTGCCCTCTTGTCACTTCCCATCCAGCACTTAATAGCAGCAGGAGTTTTAATTAGCTGGTGTTTTGATTTCAGTTTTTGGTATTTCAATTTGGCATTTCAAGTGGAAAATTAATTGCTAGGGAGCACCGCTGCTTCCTGACTTGGATTTGGTTACAAGCCTTTAGGTGACAAAAAAATTCTCTCTTGCTCTTGACCAAAAAAATTATTCAGCTTCTCCTTCAAATATTGTGTGTTGGTAGGAAAAAAAAAAAAAGCAGGTTAATTGTGTGGAAAAAAAAAGGTTAATTGTAAGAAAAAGCCCAGGTTAATTGTATCCTGCTCCAGCTGTGTGGTCCTGTAAAGAACCGATTTTTTTGTTTCTGTTGTCAAGCAAAACCTTGGCCTTCTCTGAAACAAAATCCTCCTTTGTTTGTTAAGCTTTTTGGGTCCATATCATAATTGAGTTCCCTTGAACCTTGCCTGCAGGTAGGGGAGTACGTCTCTACTACATTGGGGGAGAAGTTTTTGCTGAGTGCCTAAGCGATAGCGCGATCTTTGTGCAGAGCCCCAACTGTAATCAAAGATATGGTTGGCATCCTGCAACTGTCTGCAAAATTCCACCAGGTTAGTAGCCCCACAAAGGTCCTGTGCAAAAACTTCCACTGAACGTGTTCACAGGATGACACTTTTGTTGCCTTCTGAGGGTTTTTCTTTTCATAGTTTGGGGCTTCTCTCTAGCAAACACAAGACTTTGTTGGTTGTATCCTTTTGACCTGTTTTGTTTTTTTTTTTTTTTCCTTTATAGGATGCAATCTAAAAATCTTTAATAACCAAGAATTTGCTGCTCTTCTGGCTCAATCTGTGAATCAGGGTTTTGAAGCAGTTTATCAGCTTACTAGAATGTGCACCATAAGAATGAGTTTTGTTAAAGGTTGGGGAGCTGAATACAGGTAAGAAAAAACATTGCTTTTAAGTTTAAGTGTTAATATTTTTTTCTTTCACTTGTATACTATTTCTGCCTGGCCTTGAAAGCCGTATGTCATAGAATCACAGGATGGCTGAGGCTGGAAGGGAGCTCAGAGCTCATCTCCTCCAAGCTCCCTGCCATGCCCAGGGACACCTCTCATCCAGACAAGGATGCTCCAAGCCTCATCCAACCTGGCCTTGAACACCTCCAGGGAGGGGGCAGCCACAGCTTCTCTGGGCAATCTCTTCCAGAGTCTCAGCACCCTCCTGCTGAAGAACTTCTTCCTCAGATCCAGCCTCAACCTCTTCTCCTGCACTTTCAAACCATTTCCCCTTCTCCTCTGGCTGGACACTCTTGGGAAAAGTCCCTCTGCAGCCTTCCTGGAGGTTCCCTTCAGGAACTGGAAGGCAGCTCTGAGGTCCCCATGGAGTCTTCTCTTCTCCAGGCTGAACAATCCCAGCTCCCTCAGCCTCTCCTCACAGCAGAGCTGCTCCAGCCCCTGGAGCATCTTTGGGGCCTCCTCTGGACTTACGGAACTCTGTCCTTAAGTACAGACTTCTTACCTCTACTACAGATTGGGTGTCTGCAAGTTGAACCTGTATTTTCTTCCTTCTTCCCCTCAGCTATTAAGGTTCTAAAAGAGCAGTAACTGATTTCAGTCTCACCTTGAAGTCAGCTACTGAGGAAGGAATGCTGTTCAAGTTTGTGTTCCTCCCTTGGTCCTGCTTCCTTGCTTATCATAGAATCCCAGACTGGTTTGGGTTGGAAGGAATCTTCAAGCTCATCCATTCCCAAGCCCTTTCCATGGTCAGGGACACCTCCCAGCAGCCCAGGTTGCTCCAAGCCCCATCCAACCTGACCTGAGACACTGCCAGGGATGGGGCAGCCACAGCTTCTCTGGGAAACCTGGCACAGGGGCTCAGCACCCTCACATTCAACAATTTCTTCCTCATCTCCAACCTCAATCTCCCCTTTCTCTCCAAGTTTTAACCCATTTCCCTTCTCCTCTCCCTACCCCCCCGTCTCCAAAGCCCTCCCCCAGCTTTCTTGGAGCCCCTTCAGATATTGGAAGGTTGCTCTGAGCTCACCTGGGAGCCTCCTCTTCTCCAGGCTGAACAAGCCCAATCCCTCAGCCTGGCTTCCCAGGGAGGTGCTCAGCCCTCTGAGCATTTGAGTGCCTCTCCTCTGGACACCTTCCAGGAGCTCTGTGTCCTTCTGATCTTGGGGACTCCAGAACTGGACCCAGCACTGCAGAGGGAGTCTCAGCAGAGCAGAGGGGCAGAATCCCCTCCCTTGACCTCTGTCTGTGCTTCTGCTGATGCAGCCCAGGACATGGTTGGCTTAAATATGGTGCTGAAATCACTGACACCATCTAGAAGTTTGATAGTTTGTGCCATGAGATTATTTTATGTTTTGACTGTAAGCTGTGCAGTCATTTTGCTCCTCGTCCTGTGTTAGAAGGAGCAGAATGAGTTGGTTGTGTTGTTCTTTGGGATGCAGTTCATGGTACCCAATGGAAATGAATTGGAGACACTTGGACTGTGTTCTGCAGGATAAAGCAGCTGGAAAATACACATTTTAAAGGATGGCAAATATTTTAGAAGTTGTAGTTGGTGAAAAAACTTTGCAGGGGTGAGATGGCTGTGTTTGCATAGTAAAACCACTAAAACCTGTTTTTTGATTGAAAAGAAGTCTTATCTGCTTCTGAATATATTGCAATTGTATTTTCTGTTAGCACAAAATAAGAGCTATAGTTAGGGACAGTGCCTGTTTGTATATGGGAATCAGAGAATAAAAAGAATGGACTGAGCAATATTAAAGCTTCCCTTAGTTTGGAAAGCTAGAGATGTGGTTTTAAACAAATCCCTTTAACTTCTCCAGAAACTTTCCACTGAAAGAGTGAAGCCTGGTGTATCAATAACCCATTGCAGTACCTAATGATAATTTTTTTTTTTCTTTAAATCTAAAATTTCATTCCTGAAATTGAGTCATGGAGTGGAGGTTCCCCTGTGAATCCTGGGGTTTGGATCCTTTTGTCTACTCTTGAAGTATAGACATGTAAATAGTGGTGTCAGTCAGTGAGGGGAGGCTTCTCAGCTAAATGAAGGCAGTTTTGTAACAGCCTAATTAGATGAAATGAGAAATTTGAGTAATGGAATAAATTGGTACCTCTTTGTTAGTGAGAGGGGCACAGAAAAAGAATCTGGCTGAAGTTTAAAGAGCTGTTGGATTTGGCTCAGGAGGAGTTATGTCTACACTTGGGCATAATTAAATACAACATTCAAATCAGAAGAGAAGAAAGGCTTAATCAGTCAGATTATGGGGAGACAACTTGAAGTGAATGGAGTTGGAAGTGCTGGGTTAAAGCAGCAGGGAGGGGGTTTTGTCAGGTTCTTTCTGAGGAAGGAGAATGTTGTTGGTTGTTAGCAGTCCATAAACCCTTCAGAGATTGTAGGGTTGGAGAAGTGGCAACAGCACAGGAACTGATTACTGACAGAATGCTGAAGTAATTTCTGTTGAAGGTGGTGCTAATAAATTATAGATACACAAAACTTGTAAGCTATGCTACAGCTGCTCCCACAAACACAACCTTGAATTTCAGTGATTGTAATCTAAATGTTCAAACTAGACCAGGAAGCACTCTAAAACCCATCATCCTTGTTAAAACTTCTTTAATATATCAGAAATGTTTTTCATAGAAGAGCCTTTGGCAAAGCCAAAACATTCTTTCATTTCAGTGCATACACATGCAAGGTGATAGATTCTACAAGCTTGGCAGCCAG
Source organism: Calypte anna (assembly GCF_003957555.1). Lineage (NCBI taxonomy): Eukaryota > Metazoa > Chordata > Aves > Apodiformes > Trochilidae > Calypte > Calypte anna. The sequence goes on from NC_044274.1 coordinate 3,212,963, forward strand.
AGTAGCTTTTTGTTTAATACACGTTGGCTTTGAATTGAAGAGGGGTGGTAAAAACTTCAGAAGTCAAGTGTTAGCCCAGCAACTTTCCAGGTGTAGGATCACCTTCTAAAGAAAGTTCAGTGGAGGGAATTCTGGCAAAGAAAAACTCAGTGATAGGAGAGAGCTGGAAATCTGTAAGTGGGAGGCTGAGCTTTAGCTCTGGGGCAGCTGCTAAGTGATTGTCACTGTTTTATTGACTTTGCCAGTGCAGTGCAAAGCTGTTGAACAGTAAAATTTGGAGGAAGTGTGTTGTGGAACACATTGTAGGGGAGTTGACAGGGGTGGAATAATGAACTTCCTTCTCTGGGAGAGGATTTGAGACAAAATGGAATTACATTTCCTCTGGTTCGTTCTTTTCTTGTTTTGGCAGAGGCATGGGATAACTTCTAGAGTGCTGAGAGAGCACAGACCCCACTCTCTGCTCCTTGAAAATGTGAAATGAATGACTGAATCCTGCTGCCTGTTCAGTTCCTCTGTTTATATAAACAGTTTTCCCTTAAAGCAAAAGGGCTGCAGCACCAACAGTGAAAATGAAGGGGCTGGGTTTGTGCCTGGCTAATCTGTTGCCTTTGAATCTTAATGCCTCCTTGCTTTGACTTGGGGATAGTTAGAATTAAAAGGAAAAACTGGCTTAGCAACAGTAGTCTTGCCAGTCTTGTTTGGGAAAACTCCCATGCCTGGAGTGGGTAGAGTGAAATAACAGGATTTCTCAAGCAGAGGATATCCAGTAGTGATTTCCTGACTTTGGAGATGAGAAGAAAGAGTTTTGGATAACAGATCCCTGAAACAAGGCTGTACAGGAGAGTGAATGAAGCTTTTCTCAAATCCTTCAGCTTTATTGAGGCTTTCTACATGCTGTTTAATTAAGAGCTTCTGTTGTGGAAAGTTTTAAGTTTATATAGAAGAACAAGGGAGGAGTTGGGGGGGGGGGGTAAAACCAACTAACCCAAAACATTTTTACTTAAGTTTTTTTATGTGAGGCTGTCACAGTCCACAGCACATGCAAGCAGTGTGAGATTACAGGAAATCAGAGATAAAGTTTGGTGTTCCTTAGAGATAGCATCAGTTAGCACACTACAACCACACACTGTGTTTTGACATAGTATTGCTGACAACATCTGGCAGTTCCCTTCTACATTTATTTACCCAACTGGTGCCAAAACCCCAGACTTCAGGACTGCAAGTTTTGAATTTCTTTCTAGAAATAAGGCTTTTGGTGTAGCACCTGGAGCAAGTGCTGCAGTTCTTATCCTCTGGAGCAGAATATTTTTGATGTGTTATGGACAAGCATGTAATTATTGGTGTGTCCTATAGATATTTGGTGTTTTGGGGTTTTTATTATTTAGGTTTTGGGGTGTGGTTTGTTTTTTTTTTTTTTGTTTTCTTCAACATCTGTCTGAATAAGGCTTAGTAACAGTATATCATGATGTCAGGGGTTGGAAGGGACCCCTGGAAATGATCCAGTCCAACCCCCTGTCACAGCAGGATCCCCCAGGAACAGATCCAGGGGGGTTTGGAAGCCTCCAGAGCAGGAGACTCCACAACCTCTCTGGGCAGCCATGGCCAGGGCTCCCTCACCCTCACAGGAAAGAAGTTTCTCCTCATGGTGAGCTGGAACTTCCCATGTTCTACCTTCACCCCATTATTCCTTGTCCTGTTCCTGGGCACCACTGAACAGAGATTGGCCCCTTCCTCTTGCCCCCCACCCCTCAGATATTGATGGACATTCAGAGATCCCCTCTCAGCCTTCTTTTCTCCAGGGCTCTCACTCTTTCTCCCCAGCAGAGATGCTCAGGTCCCTTCATCATCCCCATAGCTCTCCTTTGGACTCTTTCCAGTAGATCCCTGAACTGGGAAGCCCAAAACTGGATCCAGTATTCCAGGTGTGGTCTCCCCAGGGCAGAGCAGAGGAGAGGGGTAGGAGAACATCCCTGGATGTGCTGGACACTTTTCCTGATGCCCACCAGGACACCATTGGCTTCTTGGCCTCCAGGGCACCTTATTGACCCATGGAGAATAATGTAAATGGTAATAATTGCTGTTTTTTACCTTTCTGTCTTGTAGGTAGGGATGGAAATCGAGTTGTTCATATGACAGAGGAATTTCTGGCAGCCAAAAGAGTGCTTTCTGCTTCTCTCTTTCTTCTCTGACACTGCTTTTCTTTCTTTTGTAGGAGGCAAACAGTAACAAGCACTCCTTGCTGGATTGAACTTCATCTGAATGGACCTCTGCAGTGGCTGGACAAAGTATTGACTCAGATGGGCTCCCCTTCAGTACGCTGCTCCAGCATGTCCTAAAACTCCTCCTTCCCTCACCACTGGGCTGAAAATCAAGTCCAATCAACAGACTTAATATAACAGCTCGTCTGTCGTAGTATTTGTGTGTGGTCCCCATGAACTGTTTACTATCCAAAAGAAAAAAAAAAATTAAAAAAAAAAAAAAAATTAAAAAAAAAAAGTTTTTAGAAAAAAAAAAAAAAGAAAAAAGGAAAAAAAAAAAAAAAAAAAACCACTTGAGGTCTCATCAATTAAAGCACCTTGTGGATTCTGTTTCCTATACTCTTGATACTAGATGAAAATTTAGTGTATAGAAATGCCTTCTTCAGAAAGAAGGGAAAATTCTAAAGACTCTTAATGGTGTTTTTATTGGGTATATAAATGAGTGTCCTAATGGTTTATCAATAACATGAATAGCTAAGTATATGTACAAGTAATGTATCATGATCTCAAATATCACAGTATTGTGCTGTTCTACATTTTAGTTCCCATAAATAGTTGTTTGGGTTTTTTTTTTGATTGGGGCAAATCTCTCATAAAATTCCAAGACTCTTCTCCTTTATTCTTTTATATTTTTTTTTATATAAGCTGGTTTTTTTGAGTTGTCCTAAGCATAAAAAGCAGACTTAGCTTGTAGAAAAGCTTAATTTTTTTGCTGCCTTCTTAAAGAAAAAAAAATAAATCCCTCCATTGGAAGGGAAAGAAATGTCTTGAGATGCATCTGTGATATCTTTAGACGCTTTATATGCTTAATGGGGCCTAAAATGAATTCATATTATAAATTCTGAGTATCCATCACACTATGAGTCTACTTTTCCCTACCCATCCACACTGGTGCTTCTGTTTCCAGCAGTGATGCTGGCACTGGTGTAACTGGGACTGTTTTGTACCCTGAATCATTTAAATCAGTGTTTTTTTTTTCTTATGAATTGAGAATTTACCATAGCATTATATACTGGATTAAGTACACGAGGTTATTGGCTCACCCCTTACATCTGTAATTTCCTTTAATTTTTTTTCCATGAAACAGATGGTACTAAAAATGATAGGTTGGGTTTCTTGGGGTTTTTTTTTTTTTTGGAGCCAAACACCTTGAAATTCTTTCCCAGGTAGACTTCTTCGTCTAGTTTTGAAATAGATGCAGCTTCTTAACATATTTCAGGATCAAAATTTAAATTTCTGATCCGAGTGGCTTTCTTACAGCTTCCTTCCATACCAGATCATCAGCATTCATTATGTCATTAAAAAAAGGGCCTTGTTATTAAAAGTAGTTGCTTCTGCAAAACCTCTAGGGTAGTGGTTGCTGAGGTATGACCAGCAAAGAGGGGGGGGGGGAGACACACTTCTGAGTTCTTCATGACAGTGCATGTTATTGTGAACCCTTGGACACTACAGCTGCACCATATAAAACAAACTAAACAAACAAAAATTATCCTGAAATATATTCTACAAATAAGCCTGGGGTTGGGGAAGGGTTGGGAAACTGTATAGAAGGGTTATTCTGACTTGGAAAAAAAAAAAAAAAAAAAAAAAAAAAAGAGAGAAAAAAAGAAAAAAACAAACCAACATCTTACTAACAATCTTGTGATCTAGCTGTCTGTCATTCTTTTGTTCTTGTGGCAGTAGCAGGATTGCCTTTGTCTGTTTTTCCTGTTGTCTCATCCATTACACTAGCACTGTGCTTTGTAAGTGCAGCTCTAGTGATAACTTAGCTTTGAGAACAAAACGAGAAATAAAAACGTGGCCAGTGTTACAGCTTTTTAATCAGTTGACTGAAATCGGTGATAGCAATGGATATTTTTTTTGTGCCGTAACGACTTGGGCATAGAAGCAATACCAAAAATCAAGCCTTGACAAAGCGGGCCAGACACCTTTATAAAAACCATTCAGAAATTGGCAAAGCAGTTACCAGTTTGTGCTAGTTTTACCAGTAGACTAATGTATTGGTAGAACTTGTGAACCTAAGAAATAAGCTTCATGCGTGTTGCGTTTGCCTAATATGTGAATACACTAATAAAAGTTTTAATTCTCATGATGGTTGCTCTCTTCATTAATTGCTCTATTTGCTACATTATTGAAGGTTAGGAATCATTCTAACCAAGCCAAATAAGTGGCACAACTCTCCTGCATGTTCTGGCTGGGAAGTGAGAGTTCAGATGTTAAAAACACTTCTTGGGTGTCCAGAGCAGAGCCACTCAAATGCTCAGAGGGCTGAGCACCTCCCTGGGAAGCCAGGCTGAGGGATTGGGCTTGTTCAGCCTGGAGAAGAGGAGGCTCCCAGGTGAGCTCAGAGCAACCTTCTAATATCTGAAGGGGCTTCAAGAAAGCTGGGGGAGGGCTTTGGACACGGGGGGGTAGGGAGAGGAGAAGGGAAATGGGTTAAAACTTGGAGAGAAAGGGGAGATTGAGGTTGGAGATGAGGAAGAAATTGTTGAATGTGAGGGTGCTGAGCCCCTGTGCCAGGTTTCCCAGAGAAGCTGTGGCTGCCCCATCCCTGGCAGTGTCTCAGGTCAGGTTGGATGGGGCTTGGAGCAACCTGGGCTGGTGGGAGGTGTCCCTGACCATGGAGAGGGGTTGGGAATGGATGAGCTTTAAGGTCCCTTCCAACCCAAACCATTCCATGATCTGTGTGTGTTCAGTGGCCCAGGCTTCTCCTTCAGATGGACCTGATAGAAGCCATCACTTTTCCACAACCAAATGACATCCTGCAGGCTCAGATGTTGACTTTCACTTGGGAAAGTGAGATAAACAGGAGGGGGGGAGGGGGGGGAAACCATTGCATTTATGAGCAGGTGGCAACTGGAATCATTCTGGATTCTCCTCCCTGTGGATTTCTCTCCTTGCTTCTTCAGCCTCACTGATACCACTCGTTTCACCTTGAACATTTCAGCACTGCCTGAACCCTTCTCTTGTTGTGCCCCAAGCTGTGTGCAAGGACACTGCAGGCATTATCTGTGCACTTGTGGTGCAAGGCCATCTCAGTCTGGTCAGAAGTCACTTTGTTTTGGCTTTGACCACTAAAATATTCTCTCCTCCTATCACTGTTTCAGTCCCAGCTTAGTGGAACTTACCTGCATTTGAAATGTTTTCTTGTCTCTGTTTCATTACATTGCCCTTGGCAGTTCTTGAGTAACTGTAACCTGCTCCTGTTTCTCAGTCCTTAATGCCTTTCTGACTTATCCTCTGTTCTCTTTCCTCAACCTGTGCCTGCTAAAGCATCTTAATGTGGAATGGTGAGGAGTGTGAGGTCATCCCTCTTCTGCCCAAGTGCTGGTGTCCAAAGCACAAATGAAAAGTAAAATTTTTCTCCCAGGAGGCTGTTTTGTTGAATGAGATCTTTATAAGCAGGGAGCACTCCAGCTGAAGGTGCTTTAATAGGGGTAACCAGCAGCTTCCTTGTAGCACAGAGCTGAAAACACTCAGTGTCTACCTCAGATTTGGGCTTGGATTCCCTGTGCCTGGGTTCTCATCTCTTTCTTGTCACCAAGCCCTGCCTGAGCTGGATTTTCATAGGGCTGCTGGAGCCAAGTAATAAAAAAAAAAAATCAGTACTTGATGGAAACACCTGAGCCTGGAAATGATTTTTGAGTTGCCTTTTAGCAGCTTGGATGCCATTTCAGAACCCTCCCCCCTCCAAAGACAAACCCAGTTTTGCTTAGAAGTTCTTCTAGGGCTGAGGGTTTGTGAAAAAAGTCAAGTGCTTGGGCTCTTGGCACGTTTGAGCTCTGAGAAGCAGGAGTGGAGCAACATCTCTGTGATTTCCACCTTCCTTTTGTGCCTGTCTCCTATCCAGGTGTTAAACTCTCTGCAGCAGAAATTCTCTGCTATTTCTCGAGCATTTTGCACTGAGTGTCCCCAGGACAAATCCAGAACTTGGTGGGAACCCCCTGGCCTTTTATTGCTCTTCTCCAGCACTCAAATCAGAACTAAAACCTCTTGAACTCCATCATCAGGGACAGGTGGAATCTGGGGCTCTGAGTTGCTTTCTGGTAGAGAGCTGAGGCTGCTAAGCATGAAGAAGCTGCCAAAAATTGGGCACTATCAAAGGGGTCAGCTGAGGTGTTGAGGAGGAAAAGATTTCATGTGCACAGTAAAAAAAACCTCAAAATCCCAGCTACCCTGTTCCACAGAGCTTTTTATTTTCATGTCTCCCAACTTTTCCTGTCGGAGTGGGGAGGGTGTGAAGTTTTGGGGGGTTTGATAATCATCTACAGCTCCTGAAACTGCTGGCGCAGGGGACTGTTAAGTGTTTTGTTTTACCCTTCAAGCTTGTCATGCTGCGTTGTGGTTGCAGCTTTTTTTAGCCCTGCAAGCTGAAGTTTTGCTGCAGCTGGGTTTTGAGTTAAAATATTGTGAAATACAGGATTTCACTATACTCCACCCACACAGTATTTTACTTGTGGATGAAGCAGTTTTCCTTTCACCAAAACAAGTTTGACTATAACCTAATTTAGTTGTTTTTTTTGTTGATTGGGTTTTTTTTTTTTTTTTTTTGGGAGGGGGGGGGAGACACTGAAGCTTAATATTGATCTCTGAAGCATCAGCGTGGCATTGCCTTAGTGAGAAAAATTACACTTCCAGCAAGTAATACACCAGCTGGATTAGAAAGTGCTTCTAGAAGGACCTGTGCAGGGAATTAAAATTGCAACTGGTCTGAAAGTTTATTCTTGTTAAGAAAATATTAAGGAAATGTGTGGTTTTCTTGAGTACTTAGGCTTGGGTAGTGAATAACCATCACACACTGTCAAGGGAGGTCTTTTAAAAATAATCTCCAGCCAGGCTGCTCCTCTTTTTCACCTCCCCTGTAAAAATTCCTCAAAGTAAGGTTTCTGTTTCTTCTCACAGTTTATGGGGTAAGTTTCTAAGGTACTAGGCTGTCACAGCTACAGAAATGAGACTCCAGGCTTCAAAGCTGAGAACAGTCTTTGATGTTGCATTAGCTGTTGTTTCATTAACTGTAATCAGCCTTAAATCTCTTCAGCTGGCAGATGGAAAATGGATGGGAAATAATGGATATGTGAAGGTGGCTTGATCCTTTTCCCCCATGTGGGAGATGGAGTCATTCAGTGTACAGCCCTGTTCATTTTGGAATAGGATCCAAAGTGGCAGTGGACATCTATGTCCCAGTCCTAAATTTTCTTTACATTTTCAGCCCTGAAAGTTGAAACAGAGCTTCTATCACACTTGATTTTTCTGTTAATGGCACCCAGCTATTCACTCACGTGTCTAAAGCTGTAGTTGAGGTACCATAAAAAAATCTATGTATGCCTCATGAATTAATTGAGCTTGTGAGCAATGTGTACCTAAGGCTGTGAATTCCATGGGGTTTTAAAACTTATCTGTGCTTTAAAGTCTTCCTTACTTGCCTTTTCATTTTGTAGGAAAATGGCAGGAATTGTTGTAGCAGCCAGCATAGAAAATCATTTAAACTTTGCTTGCAGTTTGTCTTCAGGTGAAGGGGTGGGTGCTGCCCTTCCGTTTGTGTTTCAACTTGGGAAGGAGTTGTCTGGGTGTTTGGTCACCTGTGACCAAGGAATAAGAGGACAGGGATGCTGGAGCCTCAGGGATGCATGCAGCCAGTTTTACAAGGAAGCTGGAGCAGAGGCTCCAGGGCAGAGCCATCCTCTGGACCAGGGAACTGGAAACTTCCCAGGGCTGTCATCTGCTCCAAACTCTTCCTAGACATGGAACAGTTGGACTGGGAATGGGTAAGCTGAGCTTGCCTAGGTGCCTGGCTTACTTTGAAATCTAATTAATGCATAATGAATTTTTAAAAGACTTCAGAAGTCCCATCCCTTCTGTTTGTGTTGCCTGTCCTGGAAGAGTTGATCTGTAGGATTCCTGAAGTGAAGCTGAGAAAAAAAAAAAAAAAAAAAAAAAAGTTGTCCTTGAGCTGCTGAGATTTGGGTGGGGGTTATTCAGCATGGACTCCTCAGGGCTTTCACAGCTGGGTGTTGGCAGATTTTTTTTTTTTTTTTTTTTTTTTTTTTTTATTTTCCTGTGGAATCACTGATGGAGCCTGTGGTTTTAAAAAAAAAAAAAAAAAAAAAAAAAAAAAAAAGCCTCAGGCAGCAAAAGCAGACTTCTCAGGAGAGGAGCAAGATTTGGTCCTGCTGAAGCTCTGAGAAGAGCAAAATTTATCTCAGCTGAGAGCTGAGTGAGTGTTCACTACCCGGACTGCTGTCAAGGCATGGAGGAAGGACTTCAAAATGAGTTGTGGATACTTTTGAGAAGTCTGCTGAACAGCAAAGAGGCTTTGGTAGGGGAGGAACTGGAAAAAACCTGGATTTATCGTGGGGAACAAATGGAATTGTCTTTTGGATGAGGAGCTATCAGGCATCAGAGGGAGCCAAGCAGGCTCAGAAGTAGGGAAGGAGTGTTGGAGTGTGGGTTGGGAAGGAGTGGGATTGCTCTGGAAAGCATCCACCCTCCAGGCTGGACATATAGCAGGATGATGCGTATAAAAGCACTGAGGTGTCCATTCATATGCCAAGATAAACCTCCTCTCTTTCTTTTTGTACTTAAGCCTTGTAAATAGTATCATTAATTTAGGAACAATAATCCCCTTCCAGACAAGTACACTTATCTTTTCTTCTACTGCTTCAGAAGTCTGGGAGACCAATGGGAGGGAAAAACCACAGCTATTAGCAAGGCTGATGCTGGTGTGAGGGGAAAATATCTTCATAATGTACTCAGACTTTGAGGTTTGTGCAATGTTGGAAATTAAAATGGGCGAAGAGCCAGGGCTGAGAAATCCTGAGGTTTGGTAGAGCAGGAAAAGTGGTGGAGCTGAAAAAAAAATATAAAATAATAGAGTGGCTGATGCTCAGCTGCAGCACGTCTAGATGGTCACAGAAGCACCCTTACCAATTATCTGAGTGCTCTTGATGTGGATCTTCTAGTTAAAAATCATAAAACTAGTTTTCCATCTGCAACAGCACTGAAAGAGTTGTTGGAGCACAGGAATTCATGGAAATCAGGCTGAGGGGAGCACAGATGTAGTTTTGCATCTGTTCTTGTCCAAGCTGAGGCTTAACAGTTTGAAGGCTACAGAGGAACTGCAAGAGTGTCCAGCCATAGGAGAAGGGGAAATGGTTTGAAAGTGCAGGAGAAGAGGTTGAGGCTGGATCTGAGGAAGAAGTTCTTCAGCAGGAGGGTGCTGAGACTCTGGAAGAGATTGCCCAGAGAAGCTGTGGCTGCCCCCTCCCTGGAGGTGTTGAAGGCCAGGTTGGATGAGGCTTGGAGCATCCTTGTCTGGATGAGAGGTGTCCCTGGGCATGGCAGGGAGCTTGGAGGAGATGAGCTCTGAGCTCCCTTCCAGCCTCAGCCATCCTGGGATTAACACAGTCCCTTCAGGAGCAGCTTGAGCTCAAGCCTGAAGAACCATCACAACTTTCCCTGCATCCTGGCACTGGGTGGAAGAGACTGCTACCTGACCACAGGGAGAATCAGTCTTAGAAAAGAAATAAAAAAATAGCAATAAGAAGCACACAGCCTCTGTGGGAAGAGGTTTACTTGCAGCATCTAAATTAATTGTCTTTCTGGAGACCAGAATTTTGCTTTCATTAGAATGCTTGGACAATCCTTTGGGGTGCTTGGGTGCTCCTCAGCATCTCACCCAGTGAAGTGTGGGTGTTTTTTGGTGGGTTTTTGGAGAGGGGGAGTTTATTTATTATTTTTTTAGGGACTTAGTCTGACTTCCTGAAACTCTGCAAGACTTCTTTGTCTCCTAATTTTGTTCTTAAAGCACTTGAATCCAAAATTAGTGGATTTTTTTGCATGGCAAACAGCTGTGCTTGCTCAATGTGGAGAAGACACTCTGCTCTTCTGAGGTCCTGAGGAAGAGTATTAGGGAGGATTGTTTTGTTTTTTTTTTTTTTCAAAATGCTTATTTTCTCATAGCAGGAAGTTATATTGAGAGTGAGGAGGAAAAAACAGCTTCAAAGTTAAAAAAGGGAGGTGGGTAGGAGAGGAATTAGAGTGCGAGTAACAGTCTAAATATTTTAATTACCTTTGGATTGAGAGTACTAGGTTGAAACTTGCCTGGTGGATGGACTGAAACCTCCTTGAAGTTAAGCTCAGAGAAGCTTAATTTCAAGTGTAGAAAACTTGATCATAAATGGATTTATAATTTACTGCATCCACAGGCACTGTTGCTTGGTGTAGTTTTGTTTGGCTGAGATCCAGTGTCACAAAGGTGCCAAGCATGAAGATGCTTGACAACAGTCAGCCATTGGTTGGATTATTAATCTTGTTTGATGCCAGGATGAGTCTGGGGTATCTGGGAAGGCAGTTCTGACCTTGCTGCCATCCCAAGGGCACAAACCTGATGCTCATTTATCCCGTTTCTCTTTCACAAGGCGTTTTTTCAGGATCTGCCTCCAAGGAGGTTGTAGGGAGGTGGGTGCTGGGCTCCTCTCTCAAGTGCACAATGCCAGGAGCAGAGGCAATGGGCTGAAGTTGCACCAGGGGAGGTTTAGCCCAGCTCTGAGGATGAATTTCCTGCCTGAGAGAGCAGTCAGGTGTAGGAATGGGCTGCCCAGGGAGGTGGTGGAGTCCCCATCCCTGGAGGGATTGAAAACCCATGTGGGTGAAGCACTGCAGGACGTGCTCCAGTGGGTGACACAGATATTGATACACATATTTTATTTATTTTACTGGGGGGGGTGGGGATGTTAACAATTGAGAGAGACCCGAGACACTGAAATAATTTTTTCTGCTCATTTTTTATGATGCTGGGAGGATGAGCAGGGTTTGGGGACATCAAATCTCTGATGTGGTGCTAGTGAAGATGCTTCCCACCCCCTCACTGCCTTCCTCCAACACGCCCCCCATGTTGCTGCTGTCAGAAGAGTTGGGTTCATTTAGAAGAAGCAATATGCTGTTAATTAGCAGTAGGCAGCACTGGCCACACTAATTGCTAATGGGGGGACTGTTAGGTCCAGCTAGGGGGGGGGGGGTAAAAAAAAGGGGACAGATGGCAAAGGATTAACTGATTTCTTTGTGATTTAGATGCTGGCTTGAAGAGCTCCAGTCTGCTTGCAGAGGCTGCTGGAGGTTAAATTTGTTAGGACTGTGCTTAAAGCTGACTTTCATGAGTTATTTAGGTGTTGAAATGCTTTTGTATTTCTTTAATGTGAGGTCCAGCCATTGAAAGACCCAATGATGGTTCCAGATCAACCAAAAATTCATGTATTGGGTGGTAATATTGTTGTGGCTGCAGCCACGGAGCTCTGGGTATGAGATTTCTCCCCAGCCACGACTGAGCAAATTGCCAAAGCAATCAGTTTGAAAATCAGCTTTATGAGGTCTATTCCTCCTATTTTGAGGAGCTGTTCCTCCTCTCCTGGTGTTCCTAAGTGTCCTCTGCTCCAGGTGCCATTGATGCAACCTTTGCCTTTTCAGTGAGCAGTCTGGGGTCTTTTTTTTTTTGTAATTTCACCTTCTCCTTGCCCCACGTGGTCATGACAATGTCAGCTCTGTCACAAGCCAAATCCCCTTAGAGCCTCTTTCCCCCAGGAAAGATTTAATTAAGTGTGAAGATGAAAAAAAGGGATGAAACGCTGATACTAAATACGCTGGTGGTCACAGGGCCATAATTGCTGAAGTTAAAAAAAAAAAAAAAAAAAAAAAAAAGTAGGAGATCTCATTTCTCAGCCTCCCTCCCTTAAAAGGTGGTTGGGTGGGTTGCTTTGGAGAGCAGAGGCATCAGGTTCTCTCCACGTGGGCATCAAACCTCCAGAAGTATGGAGGAGTAAGGGGAAAATGATCTGATAAATGTTTGTGTGGAGGCAGAGCTGGAAGCATGGTATGAGGTTACAGCTGGAAAGGAGATTAGTAAACCCAGTGGGCAGTAATTTACACCCTTCTTTTGCTGGAGTCCTCAGGTGTGTGTCAGTCCCTGGGGGGAACTTTCAAAGAAATTTAAACTCTTGGGGAAGTTCTTGGTTGCCTTTTCCAGGCTGGGGTAGCAGCTGAGCCACCTCACATCTTGGGGTGGGATGGGGCTTGGCACAACCTGGGCTGGTGGGAGGTGTCTGCCCATGGCAGGGGGGTGGGACTGGGTGATTTTTAAGTCCCTTCCAACCATTCTGTGATTCTATCTTCATGCCTTCCAGCCTCAGGATGATTTCCCTGAGCCAGAGGACTTTTTGATGGGAACCACGGTTGGCTTCCCACAGCTCTGAGCCACAGAAATGTTGAAGTCATTTGTGGATGGCTACAGGGATGTGTTTTGCTTTGTCTACCCCTTCTGAAAGTGGTCTGGTTTCAGACCCATCAGGGTGACTCCTCTGTCCCCAGTTAGTGGGGCCGTGGTGGTGGCCCTGTAACTCAAGCTGGGGTTGGCCTTCTGAGCAGCTGAGAGAGGAAAGTATCTCCTTCAAAGAGGCAAAGTGACAAGAAACAGGTGTTGATATCTGTGAGGCTACTTGCACATCAGTTGACTGACTATTTTAGTTCTTGGGAGTCTTGGAATTTGCAGATGTGACACTCCCAGAAGGTGCCCTTGCTGGTTGTAAGGGTGAAGCTGCTTTGCAGAAGGTCTCAGGTCCCTCACTGACCTTGGTTCCTCCTGGAAGCTCAGCAAGTGTGGCCTTAGGCACCAACCCAAAGCAATCTGCTAAGCATCCTGTGCATTTCTCACCTCCCAGAGAAGGTGGGTGAGGGTGACACATGCTAGCAGGGCTGTAAATATAACCTGGCACTTGGAAGAGGGAAGAAGTTGGAAAGATGAAAAGCAAACTGGCACTTTGGATGGAGTGTGGAGTGTGACACCATCCTTTGGAAATTACTACACTTAAAAAAAAAAAACAAAAACCACCAGAAAGAGGAGTTGTTTGCTGATGACAGTGCTTCTGAGGAACCTGAAGCATCAAGAAAGCCTTAGATGCACAGTGTTAGGTCATAATTTTCATGAGGTCACTGAATTTTGTTAGCTTTGGTTTGTTTATTGACTGGCTGGAGAAGTGGGCTCATGCATGAAGTTCAGCAAGGCCAAATGCAAGGTTCTGCACCGGGGTGGAGGCAATTCCATGGATCGATACAGGTTGGGAAGAGAAAGGGTTGAGGACAGCTCTGAGGAGAAGGACTTAGGGGGGATGATGGCCCAGAAGCTCAAAATGAGCCATCAATGTGTGATTGCAGCACAGAAACCAACCATGTCCTGGGCTGCATCAGCAGAAGCACAGACAGAGGTCAAGGGAGGGGATTCTGCCCCTCTGCTCTGCTGAGACCCCCACTGCAGTGCTGGGTCCAGCTCTGGAGTCCCCAAGATCAGAAGGACACAGAGCTCCTGGAAGGTGTCCAGAGGAGAGGCACTCAAATGCTCAGAGGGCTGAGCACCTCCCTGGGAAGCCAGGCTGAGGGATTGGGGTTTTTCAGCCTGGAGAAGAGGAGGCTCCCAGGTGAGCTCAGAGCAACCTTCCAATATCTGAAGGGGCTCCAAGAAAGCTGGGGGAGGGCTTTGGACACGGGGGGGTAGGGAGAGGAGAAGGGAAATGGGTTAAAAGTTGGAGAGAAAGGGGAGATTGAGGTTGGAGATGAGGAAGAAATTGTTTACTGTGAGGGTGCTGAGCCCCTGTGCCAGGTTTCCCAGGGAAGCTGTGGCTGCCCCATCCCTGGCAGTGTCTCAGGTCAGGTTGGATGGGGCTTGGAGCAACCTGGGCTGATGGGAGGTGTCCCTGCCCATGGAAAGGGTTGGGAATGGGTGAGCTTGAAGGTCTCTTCCAACCCAGCTCTGTGATTTTTCTTTTTTTGAAGAGCTAGACACTTCTGACAGAGCTGAAATGTGACATGGAAAAGTGTTGATTTACATGGGACTGTTGAATGAAACCAGACAAGTCAGTCATCCCTTCCAGCCAAGCAACCTCTGTGAGTTCATGCCTCTGTGTCTCCAGCTATTTCAAAATGAAATTTTTTCTGACAGATCTGCTGCTGAATATTTCTCACTTGGATTTTTTCCTTTCCTACTTAATGTGAAAAGGATCTGACTGTCCCCACAGAGGGTGGGCATTCAGCTCCAGGATTTCTCCAGCCCCTTGTCAGATCCAGCACAGCAACTTCTGGTTGGATGTGAGTATTCTTCTTCCTCAAAGCTTGAATCTGACCACAGACCCATGGTTCAGAGACATCCTAAAGTGGTGGCAGGCAAGATTTTTGTACCCTTAGATGTCAAGCTTGGTTGGAATCATGTATTATTGTGGGAATGGTGTTTCTTAGACAATCTCATTACTCCCTAACAAGACAAAAGGTTGGACCAGATGACCTTTAGATGTCCCTTCCAACCCAAATTATTTCTATGATTCTTTCCAAGGTTTCCACTATGCTCAGCTCAATTAAGCAGTTGGCTTCCCAGCCAACCACTGTGGTCAGATGGTGTCTATGGCTCTTGGGCACATGGTCTTTGTTCTTCACAATATATAATCTTCCCCTCAGGTCTTCCCAGATGTCTTTATTCTCCTGCCAGACTTTCCCACAACAACCTGGTCACCCTTGGTGCTGTGGCAGGACCCGTTCCGTGGTTGGGAACTGTCTTCTCCTCAGGTTAGTGTCAGCAATCCCCATCTTTTCTGGTTGGAGTAGCTCACACAGGCAACCTCAGCAGCCTTGCTTCTGCTCCTGGTAGACAGAGAAATTTCCCATTCATGCCCTGAAGCTCTGGGCTCTTCTCAAAAGCACTCATGCAAAGCTTTCTGGTCTGTCAACCACAGTTTGCTCTCTCCTGAAGATTCCCTTCTCCTCTGTCAGGCAGTCCCTGAGTTCCCTTTGGGTTTGGTGTGAAGACAACAGGATTTGCTTGTCTCAGCAGCTCCCCTCCTGCTTATCCTTCAAGGCTTTTGGAGATGAACTGAGTAGAGTTTGTCTTCTCCACTTCCCTCTCCAACTCCCCCCCAAGACAGGAGATGTAGGAATGATCTCAAGGACATGTGATGTAGGGTTAGCTCCATGGAAATAAACCCAACCTGCTTACTTCCCATGTGACCATGGAAAAACTTTGATGCTTCTGCTTTTGAGTAGGTTCTGGCCCAAGGTCTTCCTGAGATGTTTCAGGTGGAATGGCTCAAACTCTCCTGGAGCTGAACACCTCCTCCTGAGCTTTGCGATTTCCCTGTGAAGCTCTGAAGAAGACATGATGTTCTGATGATGCTGGTCAGTGCAGCAGTTTGGAGATAGCCTGCAGATCACACTTTGGTGAAGACTTGAGGTCTCTGGAATCCATATGGGACAATCCCTTGACTTCCTGAGCCAGAGATGGGCCCTCCTGGTTCATCCTGAATCTGAAAGGCTGTTCCTCACACCTGGGATGTCCTGCAGGTCTTCTTGCTTGCTAACTCCTCTTCCCCTGGAGTACCAGAGGTCAGAAATAGGAAAGGGATTTTTCCTAAGAGCAGCTTTCCCTTCTCTCAGCTTCTGACTGTTTTGGGAGTGGGGTCAGAAGCCTGGGTTTCAAATATTGCTCTTTTAAGATCCATTTTGTCCTCATGGCTTGGACATCTGTTTGGAAGAACATCCTTTTGGAGTTTTTTTTTTCCCCTCTAAAACTCTTGTCTAATTCAACCAATAGATGAATCTTGTTTCCTTCCTCAGGTCTCACACCTCTGGGGCTCTCTCACCCCCTTCATGTCAGAGAAGTTTTCCCTCTCAAGGCTCTTTCTGGTGGGTCACTGGCAACTGTTGCTACAAGATTTGGGAATTCCAAGCAAAGGTGAGAAGGGGGGGATTGATTCTTGCTGCCATGGGAAGGGTGCTGAGCCCCTGTGCCAGGTTTCCCAGAGAAGCTGTGGCTGCCCCATCCCTGGCAGTGTCTCAGGTCAGGTTGGATGGGGCTTGGAGCATCCTGGGCTGCTGGGAGGTGTCCCTGCCCATGGAAAAGGGCTGGAACTACATGATTTTTAAGGTCCTTTTCCAGCTCATATCCACCTGCAAGACTGTCCTGCAGTCTACTGTGACATCTTTCTCCTTTTCCCCTGATGCAAATCCAGAAGAGCATCAGTTAAATCCCTGGAAACAATCCCTGACTGCCCCAGGACAGAGAGGGATTTTTGACAAAGGCATGGAGTGATAGGACAAGGAGGAGGAGTTTAATGCTGAAAGAGTGGAGATTGAGATGAGATTTTAGGAAGAAATTCTTTGTTGTGAGGGTGCTGAGCCCCTGTGCCAGGTTTGCCAGAGAAGCTGTGGCTGCCCCATCCCTGGCAGTGTCTCAGGTCAGGTTGGATGGGGCTTGGAGCAACCTGGGCTGGTGGGAGGTGTCCCTGACCATGGAAAGGGGTTGGATCCAGATAGTTTTTAAGGTCCCTTCCAACCCAAACCAGTCCATGATTCCATCTGCCAGCTTCAGCTGCAGGGTCCTTTTCTGGAAGTTGAAGGAGCCAAGGTGTTTTCCTTCTCTTCCATGCACTGTGGGTCATCTTCCATGTCTTCTCCAAGCATCACAATTTATCTGAAGCCTTGGGTGCAGATGCATCATTGAGCTGAGCAGCTTCATGATTGGACTTGGTGCGGAGGGCTGACCCTTTGCCCTCTAATTAACACCATGAGGAGACTGCCAGGATTAAGTGGGAGTTGTCACTCCCACTGGAGATAAAATCCCGTGTGGGTGAAACACTTGGGCACAGGGAACATGGGTGCTGTTTGACCTTTTCCCAGCTCCTTGCATGGAGTCTTCTGGAGCTGTATTTCTGCATGACAGAGAAAAAAAAATAAATGGTGTGATGGACCTTCACCCATCCATGCACTGAGCTGTGGGGAGCTCAGGGACTGGTCCAGACTCTGCAGATTTTTCCACACCATTTCCACATCCCCAGAGCTGCACTGGGGCTGTGGCAGGGAAACACTGAGCTTGTGTTACAAATCCTCTGCACAGCCCATGAGTACAAATATAAAATATTGAATAGTAAGTGTTATCTAATATTGAAAATATAATAATATAAAAAAAGAAATTATTATTAAGAACAGCGTTTTTATCACCTAACGACACGGTTCAGCTCAATGATTACAGATGGGGGGGGGGGGAAAAAAAAAAAGGAAAGGAAAAGGTTTGTAAAAATGCTTCCAAATTACCAAGTAGCAAAGGCCACCACACCCCACCAGGCATTTATGGAAATGATGCACACTAAAAACCCCTCTATAAAAGGGATCTGGATCATGTTTGGGTCTTGTATTATGTTTTCTGTTCTTGGTATTTAAATGCATTTTAATGGGGGGAAAAATCTGTGGCAGCCTCAAGCCATGAAAATTCAGCTTTTATTTATTTTTCTTTCTTTATATATATATATATATATATATATATATATATAAAGAATGCACACAGCAAAACTTGAAATGAAAAAGCTTAATGAAACCCATATCCTGCAGAGCACTCACGCTGAAACTTTGGAAACATGAAAGAAAATATTCCTAAGTAAGCTAAAACTCATTCAAAGAGAGAGACTTTTCTGTCATCCATTCTGGCAGGGCTTTGCACCAGGCAGTCGAGAAGATAATGAGATTTTTATGTCAAATTATATTTTTCATATGTAGTACTTAAAGCAGTTCATTCCAGGCATCCAAAGTTGGTTTTCTCAGGCACTGCAGCAGTTTTCTACTCTCTGTAAGGATCCGTCCTCCAAAATTGGTAGGATTTGGGGTTGTTTTGGGATATTTTTTTTCTTTGCACTGATATGTGATTTTTATTTATCTACCAGGCAGTGTTTTCATCACAAATGGACAGGTAGAGATGTGAAGGTCTCCCAGGAAATCTACTATGCTGCAGACATGCAGAAGCCACCCACCAGAAAAACAACCAAAAACCACACAAAAAATTAAATTTTAAATTAAATTAGAATTAAAAATATTAAAAAAATTAATTTTTTTGTATGTGGAAGGTGCTCCCATTCAGGGGTGTTGGAACCAGATGATCTTGAAGTTCCTTTCTAACCCAAACCTCTCTATGGATCTGTGATTCAATGATTCTCTGTGCAGATATTGTGGGGTAGAGGTATGGATAGGAGGAGAATCAGACATTGGCTAAATGCTGGTTTGGAGAATTAATTGTCCAAATTCTTGTCAGCTTGGACAAAGTGATCTCTGAGCTCCTCATGGCCTTCACCATCCTGTAAGAACCCCTGGAGATCCCATCCGTGTGGCAGAGCTCTTGGAAAGTGGGAAAGTATATTAAAGGAACAGGTTTTGTCATAAAGCTCCTGGAAAAGAGATGAGGATATCAAAGCTGGCTGGGTAATTAGCATAATTACATCATAGAGTATGCAAAGGAGATCATCTGAAGGGGGTATTGTGTTGTGGGAGCTTGGCTTCGACTGGTTGTGCATGTTGAACAACAGCCTAATGGACTGCTCCAGGGAATGGAGCAGTAAAATCTTGTTATGAATTTGTTTATCAAGAATGCAGAGATAGGAAGGAGCAACCATGGCAGTTAACTGGCTGAATTATTGCTTTTTTAACCTTGCTTTCTGCAAGCATTTTGTCAATGCCATTGGCTTTGAGGAGAAACAGGAGCTGGCAGAGGGCTTTAAGGCCATCAGCACTGTTTATCCCTGGAGAATAGGAGCCAGATCCCCTGGTTGCTTTTCTCTTTCTTTCTGCTCTTGCCTTTGCCGCGCTCTGTTTGATGTTGATTTTTGGATCAATGGGCCAAGTTCAACAGTATGAGGTTCAACCAAGCCAAGTGTTGGGTCCTGCACTTGGGAGACCCCAACCCCAGGCAATGCTCCAGGCTTGGGGCTGGGAAGTGCCCAGAGGGAAAGGAGCTGGGGGTGTTGGTTGATTCAGCTGAACATGAGCCAGGGTGTGCCCAGGTGGCCAAGAAGGCCACCAGCATCCTGGCTTGTGCCAGCACTGTGTGGGCAGCAGGAGCAGAGCAGGGATTGTCCCCCTGTGAGGCTGTACCTGGAATCCTGGGGTCAGTTCTGGACCTGCTTACCAGAGGATGTTCTGTCTGGATGGACATTTAAGATGTCCATTGCTTTTCTTTCCTCTGCCAGCAGCTTCACTTCCAGAAATTCAGCCCCCAGAAGATGTCCCAAATTCCGTGGTGCCCTTCTCAACATGAACCCTCCCCTGGGTTGTCTTGGGCATCCATGGTGACTCTTGAAAGCCTGTGCATAAAACCTCCTGGCCCTGGAGGGAGGTGGGTGCTACTAAACCCTGCCACTGCTTAACATCTTTCCTCTTCTGGATTGGGATTGTCAAAGTAAGAGAAGGCAAAGAGGAGTAATAAATAATGTCCATCTGCCAGGTGAGGTGGGATTCTGACTTAGACACAAGACCCAGCAAATGAACTGTGTACATTTATGGGAACCTCAGGAAAAAGAAGGAGATTGAGGGGTTGGAGTGTGTCCAGAGAAGAGCAAGGGAGCTGGGGAAGGGTCTGGAGCAGAAATCTGCCCAGGAGCAGCTGAGGGAGCTGGGGGTGTTGATCCTGGAGCAAAGGAGGCTGAGGGGAGACCTTGTGGCTCTCTGCAAGCCCCTGAGAGGAGGTTGGAGCCAGGGGGGGTCGGGCTCTGCTCCCAAGGAAGAAGGGATGGGAGAAGAGGAATTGAGCTGGAGGTTTAGATTGGAGCTTGGGAAGAATTTCTCCCTGGCAAGGGTTGTCAGGGCCTGGCCCAGGCTGCCCAGGGCAGGGCTGGAGTCCCCATCATTCCTGGAGGGATTTCCAAGGCCTGGAGATGTGGTGCTGAGGGCCATGGGGCAGTGGTGGCCTTGGCAGTGCTGGGTTAAGGATTGGACTGGGTGATCTTCAGGGTCTTTTCCAACAAAAATGAGTCTCTGATCCTGTGATAATGCAGCACTTTGGAGTCTAACCAGCTTGTCCAAACCCAGCTTATTGTCTGGAAAGGGGAAAAACCTGAGACATGTGTGTCCAGGTTGCGTGGCTTTCTCCCAGTGACCAAAATCCAGGGAATAAATTGCCCATGGCCAAAATAACACAAGAAAACCAGATTTTATAGCTTTAACCTGAATAAAACCAAACATCCACCTGATGGCAGCAGAGAACGGGGAATGGTGAGCGCGGCTGTCGGACCGCATCGGGGGTTTCGGGAATGTGGCTGAGTTCAAATCCCTGGGGGGAATTTCAAGGATGTGCAGACGCGGTGCTGAGGACCATGGGTTTGTGGTGGCCTTTGCAGTGCTGGGTTGCCAGTTAAAAGACGTGTGTCCTTTAATGTTCCATGGAGCCACAACCATCTGTAGCGTTTTGCTTTCAAGGAAACTCTGGGGTAACTTTTTTGGCTGAAACTCGTGTGGAGAAATAACCCAGATGCTGTGATTTGTAGCAAACAGATTGGGTCACAGGAGGTGGATTTAAGAGAAGCTTTAGTGAATATCTCAACAAAAACACTCTCCAATAAAATAACTTTCTATTCAAAAGATTTTTCAATTTCAAATTTAATCCTGTTGGGGAAAAATATACTTTTAAATCCTTCAGCTGTGGAAAGTATCTGACCCCCAACTTAACTCTTAAATTTATTGATACTTTTGGCTGTTATGCCCCCAGTTGACTTCTCTCTCTCTCTTTTTTTTTTTTTTTTTTTTTTTTTTTAATTGCAGACCAGTGGAAAAATCTGCTGTTCATCTGTGGTGCTCAGCATTGTTGTTGGGACTTCTTGGCATATTTGACACTGAGCAAATGGACACAGTGGCAGGAGGTGAGATGAAGTTACAGGAAAAAGGAGAGATGGGAGGAGCACAGAATGATTTTATTGGTTTTGTTTTTTTCTTCTGAGAACATTTCCCCTCTTCTCTTCTCTTCTCTTCTCTTCTCTTCTCTTCTCTTCTCTTCTCTTCTCTTCTCTTCTCTTCTCTTCTCTTCTCTTCTCTTCTCTTCTCTTCTCTTCTCTTCTCTTCTCTTCTCTTCTCTTCTCTTCTCTTCTTTCTCTTCTCTTCTCTTCTCTTCTCTTCTCTTCTCTTCTCTTCTCTTCTCTTCTCTTCTCTTCTCTTCTCTTCTCTTCTCTTCTCTTCTCTCTCTTCTCTTTCTCTTTCTCTTTCTCTTTCTCTTTCTCTTCTCTTTCTCTTTTCTTTCTCTTCTCACCCTGTGCAGGTCCCTCATGCAGAAATGGCATCAAGGCAGCAGTGGGGAGATTTTCCATCTTTTCCCAGCTTTTCCAGCTTTTTCCAGCATGAGAAAGGTCCTTGAGGCAGGGGCTGGACGCCAGACCTGCTCTTTCTGTCCCCTTCCCACCCAGTTTCTCTCACAAGGTGCTATGACGATGGCAGAAGCTCTCAAATGGGAACTGACAGCATCTTCACCAACCTGTTACATGTAACATTCTTCTGTAAGTACTTTAAATTCTCAAATGTCTTTGCACAGGTACAAGGGATTGTAGAATCATAGAATCCTAAAATGGTTTGGGTTAGAAGGGACTTTCAAGCCTTTCCATGGTCAGGGACACCTCCCACCAGCCCAGGTTGCTCCAAGCCCCATCCAACCTGACCTGAGACACTGCCAGGGATGGGGCAGCCACAGCTTCTCTGGGAAACCTGGCACAGGGGCTCAGCACCCTCAAATTCAAGAATTTCCTCCTCATCTCCAACCTCAATCTCCCCTCTTTCAGCTTGAAACCATTGTTTCTCTTTGTTCCATCACTCCATGCTCTTACAGAAATTCCCTCCCCAGTGCTGCCACATTGCTTGGTGCAAAGCCCCTCTTGTCCCTTCCCTCTCCAAATCCCTTAGGATGTCCTCACTGTTGGTATCAGCTCAGGTCATCATCCAGGAGGGGTTAGTGCTGTGAAAACAGGGTGACACTTCCACCCAAAGCCCTTTGCAAAACCAACCAAGAGGTGGAAACTTTTCATCATCCCGAGGTGGAAGCTTTTCATCATCCCAAAGGCCAATGCTATGTCTGCATCCCAGTGAGGGCTCTCCTTTTGATGTCTTTCAAAGGACCAAATGAGAAAAAAAAAAAAAGGGGGAAACTAAAAAAAAAAAAAGCCAATGTGATCTTTTGAAAGCCATTTCATGCTGGCAGAGGAACACAGATGTTGTAGGAACTTGGAAAGCTAAATTTAGATGGTGATCTTGTCTTGAAAGGGCTGGCTGGTCTTTGTTTGGCTACTTGCTCATTTATTGGAATAAATGGAAAACAGTATTTATATCCAGGTGACCTTTTAGTGACCAAGTAATCAGAGCAACAGCACATCAATGATTTGGTGTCAGGTGAAAAGCTGCCGTGCCACCGATTGGCTTGGGGAACGTGGCGGTGAGGGCGGCCTCGTGGGAAGACCAAGGGAAAGTGGGCAAGTTGATTTCAAAGTTAAAACCTCATTCTGGATTCAGAGCAAACCTTTAGCTAGTAATATTAAATGCCAACAAAAGAGACTATGGTCAGTTACGGGTAATAAACTATTAATTAGAGCTTTGTTGTAAATGATTCTCAACCTTTGAGCCGAGACAATAAGCAATTGGGGATCCTTTGTTTCCCTGCCCTTGACTCCAGTAGTGTCAAATGTTGGACACAGGTGAGTTATGTTGTTCTCTCCCTTTGGGAAAGGTGATGCCCCGTAATTTGAGGATATTGGGCAACTTAGAAACTAATTAGTTGAAAATTAAATTTTCCACTCTGCCAGCCCAAACACAATAAGATAGGTCTTAAGACACAGGAGACCACTTTGGAAAGGAGCAAAGGGTGAATGAGCCTGCATGCATCTCAGGCAGATCCAGCCACCCTAATTAGGTGGAACACAAAACCAAGCCCCAGGTCCTGCAGACCTGAGCTGCTCTCAGCATTTGTGGGGTCTCAGAGCCCTGAATGCTGCCAACATCAACTGGGGATGATGTTGGGATGATCAGGGAAAGTCTCTGTGGTCCCTGTGTGGTACCTAAATCCTCCCTGTCCACCTCCTTGCTATGGGATGGTCTCTGCCCACCTGTACATTCTGGTTTGTTTTAGAAACTTACTTAGAATTGTTTTGGTTGCAAAAGACCCTTAAGGTCCTCAAGTCCAACCCTTAACCCACCACTGCCCCATGTCCCTCAGCACCACCTCTCCAGGGCTTGGAAATCCCTCCAGGAATGATGGGGACGCCAGCCCTGCCCTGGGCAGCCTGGGCCAGGCCCTGACAACCCTTGCCAGGGAGAAATTCTTCCCAAGCTCCAATCTAAACCTCCCCTGGCACAACCTGAAGCTGTTTCCTGTTGTCCCATCCCTTCTTTCTTGGGAGAAGAGACATCTTCTAGTAGAGGAAATCCTAGCAGGTAGAAATCCCCTCTTGAGTGTGATCAGGTTGCAATTAATTTGGGTTCCTACAAAAGGTTCTATTAGAAATAAATAAAAAAGGCCCTTCTGAATGCCTTCAAAATCTTTTTTTTTTTTTTTTTTTTTTTTTTTAAATACACACAATAAGAAGGTTCCATTAAACATTGCTAAAATCCCTTCCCCATACCCCAAAAAGGCCCCAGGCCCCTACTTCACTCTGCAGTCCTCTTCCTTGTGGTTACCATCACCAAACGCTGGGGAAACTGTAATTGTTCCTAAGCAAAGTAGCACTTCCCAAAGTACAGTATTTGCTTAATGGATCATTAAACCAATATAAATAACACTGAAGCATGCATGGAAGAGATGAGGATTTAAATGTAATTACACGGGGAAACTTGGAGCGTGACTTTCCGAGGCTGCAGAGCAGCATGAAGAGCATCACTCTAATAAGGGGATTCAACCAACCTCAGGAGGGGTTTGGCTCTCCAAGGCACTGTTTTAAGTTTCTGCTTAGGGGAAAAAATTGGGGAGGGGTTCTAAGAGTCTTATTTTATTCCTGGAATAGTTTATTCTGTAACGGCTCCAGCAAGATCAATGAAATGAAATTAAAGAGCCCAACCCAACCGTGTCTTCTACAGCCATGGGAGGTGCTGGAAGTGAATTGAGGTATTGTGGCACTTGGGACCACTTTTGGAGAACATTTTGGAGTTGTCCTTGTGTGTCTGCCATCCACAGGCTCAAGCTCCAAACAGAAACTCAATGATTACTTCAGCCTACCCACCTACCTGGGACTTTGCTGCTCTGTTCAGCCTGGAGAAGAGGAGGCTCTGAGGTGACCTTATAGCAACCTTCCTATATGTAAAGGGGCTACAGGAAAGCTGGGGGAGGGCTTTGGACACAGGGGAGCAGGGACAGGACAAGGGGAAAGGGGATAAAACTTGAAGAGGGGAGATTGAGGTTGGAGATGAGGAGGAAATTCCTGAATTTGAGGGTGCTGAGCCCCTGTGCCAGGTTTCCCAGAGAAGCTGTGGCTGCCCCATCCCTGGCAGTGTCTCAGGTCAGGTTGGATGGGGCTTGGAGCAACCTGGGCTGGTGGGAGGTGTCCGTGACCATGGAAAGGGGTTAGGAATGGAGGAGCTTTAAGATCCCTTCCAACCCAAACCATTTTATGATCCCTCCTGCCAGCTTGGAAACCCCTCATCATGAGGACCTCAGCCCACCTTTTTATTTACAAATTGTTTTGCAACATGAAGACCCAATGCAGATTTATTTGGGAACACTACTCCAGCCATAAAGTAATGTAAAATTAAAATACTCATTAATATAAGAAAAAAGCCAGTCCTGCTGCCTGGAAGCTCTGTGCAACACAAGCGAAGCACACATGGGAGAACACCAAGATGTGAGTGGCCTTTGCAGAGCAAAATGAAGATTCAGACCACAACCAGTGGAGAATAAGTTTCCAGGGCTGTTTTCCCAGCCTGCCATTGGTGAGCAGGAACTTGGGAATTGGTCTGATTTGAGTCAGCCCCCCTGGAACCTGCACAGCAATCACCTGGGGTTGACCTGGCACCAAGAAAAGCAAAGCTCCTGGGTGAAGGTCACAGAATGCTCCAAGAGGGGAATATTTTTTATTTTATCAATTAATAGCTGCATGACACTGGGTGACAGCTGCACTGTCATTGGATTAAATTAATCTCTGCTACTCAGGCGGGTAAGACCAGGAGGCCCCACAGGATAATTTGTTTTCAAAGCACCAATTCAAGGGTGGTTTTGACTAATGGCAGGTTGGTAGCCCAGAGCAGGGCTTCTGGGTTTACAGATTTTTGAGGAAAGAAGAGTTCAGCCTTGCATCTGGAAGAAAGAACTGAGGTTGAGCTAAAGCCCCAGCTGCAAACTTGGCCATCTCCAGGCACTCTGAGCTTATATTTTAACTTCTTCTCTGCATGGGGAGGTCATTTAATGCTCTGAAAAAGCCAATTTTCAGGCAGCCCTAGGGAAGCCTGGATGGCTGGCCCAGCCCTACACTCAAAGTTTCTTATTCTGGTTGTTGTTACTTAAAAGCAGCATAAATAGCTTTGCCAATAATAAAAAGCAGTGTGCAGGAGAAGTGCCATTGCTCTGATAACTTCAGTGCTCTGCCCACAGGATGGGAGCAGTCAGGAGCTGCAAAGTGTCCAAGCTGTCGCCTGACCCATGGAAAACCCAATATCTTCCCTGTCCTCACCTTGAGTTTGGAAATAAAAAGCTGGGTTTCCCCTGCAGGGGAAGGGCCAATCCAGTTCTCAGTAAGTGGACCGAGAGGACACGAGTTCTTCATGATATTCCTGGTTTTAAATCTGGAGCTGAGCTCTGGCTTCTCAAAAGTGGAGTCTGAGGGATGTGGGTTTCACCCCTTCTCTGTGTCCTCGGGTCCTGTTGTCTCCTCAGGGAGATGTGGGGAGAAGGGGGTCCCAAGGACTGTGTGCCCCTGACCCAGTGTCCTGGTTTGGGCCAGGATAAAGGTGATTTTCTGTCTTGTACTTTTGCTTTCAGCTCAGTCTCTTGTAAGGAGCTGCACTTGCTGAAATGAACAGCAAGTTTCTCAGGCAGTGTCTGCTGCTGGGACTGATCCCACTCCATGGTTATAGTTACTGCTGGAGACTGGTGTGCAGAGCCAAGGGCACTGCTCAGCTCTGAGGAACATTTTGCCCTCCAGAAGGAGAAAAGGAGTAAAGAGGTCACACCTGGAACCCTCCTTTGGGGAGGAACAGACAAGATAACTGACCAAAATTGACCAAACAGAGGATTCCATCCCATACACCTCATACTCAGGATAAATTGGAGGGATCACCAGGGTCAAACCCCTTCCTGCTTCCCCTTCTTCTCCTGTCCCTGTTTGCTTCAGCAATTCCATCCCTTCCTCTGCCTGTGCTCCTGATCCATGCCAGCCTCAATCTGTGTGTTCCTGCCTCCAGCTCCCAACTGCTGCTGACCCCAGGATTCCAGCCTGGACTTTCCCAGGGCTGCCCTGCAGCCTCGGTGGTGATGTGAGAGTTATTGGGGGCAAAGGAGGGAGGAACATGGGATCAATTTTCCTGTATATTTGTATATATTTAGTCATTTTTTCCCTTTTTATCATTACCGTTTCATTAAAGCTGTGTAGTTTAGTTTCCAACCCCTAAGTCTCTCTCCCTTATTCTCTCTCCTTTATCAGGGAAGGGGATTAATACAGAGCATCTCTCTCTCATGGTTTAACACTGTCCCAGCAATCAAACCAAGTAACACCACGTTTCACCACCCAGACTCCAAGCAAAACCTCTGCAGCTCTCTCCTGTCCAAACCACTGTGCTCTTATTTCTATTTGGGCAGATAAATCAGCAGCTGGATGTCCGAAGCACCTACCCACCCTCCTTACTTCTCAGCCAACCCTCACCCCAGTTTTGGAACCCAGTGCTGTGTTTTCCACACCCAGGTGATGCCAGCGGTGACCTCAGGTTGGTTGGGACACCCGAGGGGTTTGGGATTTCCCTCTGCTTTTTCCCGGACTTGTCAGAGGTGACATTTCTTCCACCTTCTCGGACCTAGAGAGGGCAGCAGAGAAAAGCAGAGCATCCTTGGCCACGAGTGCCTGGATGGAGCAGGAGCAGCTGCGTTTCTGTATCCAAACACACTTCTCTGCGAGGAGGGTAATTTAGAGCAATTACACCGATTATTATTGCTTTTCTAATTAGTGCTTTTCCTACAGAATTAGCTGAGTGTTTATTAGGAGCCGCTTGTTGCCAATAGCTTAACTGCTTCAGCACCAGTTTTTATCAAACGTCAGAGGGCTTCGTTTTATTTTATTTATTTATATTTATACTTATTTATTTATCCTTCCCCCCCCCACTCCCCCTCCCTGGCGTGTAACTGGTTTTGTTATCTGGTTTCACATAAAAGCCCCAATTAAATATTCATTTTGCTTTGTTACAGATGGCATTAAAGTTTCATGAGCTGTATGTTCTTGAAATTTGGGGGGGGAGGAAGGGAGGGAGTAGAGGGCTGAAGTAACCTGGACTCTCCTAAAGTCAGGGGCAGGTTCACCGGGGTTTGCTTTAGTAATAGGGAGGGGTTCCAGGGGATTAAAAAAAAAAAAAAGGAAAAAAATTATAAAACAACAGGAAAAAACCTTTTCTCATATACTGTTGAGATTCAGCCCTCAACCCACCAGTGGAAGGGAAAAAATTGCCAGGCAGGTGGAGTTTCAGTCCTGTCCCTCTTGAGTTGCAGCATCGAGGTTGGTTCTGGGGGAAAAGGGTTTTCTTGGGGGTGAAAAGATGGGTTTTTTTCACTATCAGCCCTTTTCCCAGCAAGTTTTCTGTGCCAGTAGCCCGTGGAAACTGGGCTGTAAACTGGGGTGTAAATTCCCTGCTGTATTCCTGGGATGTGGTCACCTGCTAGCCACACCTCCGGGAAGTGTTGGGATCAATGGTGCTTTGAGCTGGGGATTTTAAAAACAAAATAAATTAAAAAAAAAAATGAAGCAGCAACAATTAAATCCTTACCCTCCTCTCTGGCACAGGGTATGGATATAAAGAGCTTGCATTTACCTTCACCAGTGCATGAAATTTTAATTTACCAGTGCTCAAGATACCTCATTTTCCCTCCCAGCTTTGCTCTGGGGACCCCCAGAAATCTATTTCTCAAAGGAAGAGAAAAAAACATTTATGGTAAAAGTACAACTTTCTAAAAATTAGGTTGTACTGTAAAATGAAAAAAGAGGAAAAATGCAACATTCTGACTTTTTTTTTTTTTTTTTAACTTTTTTTAAGGCAGGAAATTTAAACCATAACAGCAAAGACAAAACTGTGTTTGAAGCAAATGTCTTTCAATGCATCCTATGAAAATCCATTCAAATACTTTCTCTGAAGTTGCTCTTAAGAGGTCTGAGGTGGTTTTGGGTATGTTTTGTTTAGTTTTCAAGGTGAAAGGATGGTTCTGCTTAATTTTTGTATCAATTCTCTTTGGTCATCTCTCATGCCGTGTCGTGACTTTGGTAGAAATTGAGCACAGAAAACAACAATGCTTCCACTTGTAGTTGGAATTTAAAAGAAAAATGGAAAAAAATGAGGACACAGTACCCAGAAAAATGAGGACAAAGTACCCTATTTAATTTTTCTTCCCCTTCCCTCCCTTTCAGAGTGAAGATGGGGATGGTGGGACATGGAGAGCCAGAAAGGAGTTGCCACCTTTTTGCTCCTTCTCCTTCTCTGGAGACTTTCAAGACATCCATCTGGATGCATTTCTGAGGGACCTGCCCCAGTTTTGGTCCTTCTCTGGCAGGAGGGTTGGACTTGATGATCTTCAGAGGTCCCTTCCAACCCTTGACATTCCGTGGTAATCCAGTTGTTTTCAAAAAGCTCGGATATAAAAACATCTGAGGACATTTAATAGTGATGTATTGGGGTTTAATATAAGGTACAGGAGAATTCCCACCTTCCATCAGCTGCAGCCGGTGTTGGGATGAGCATGTGGGCTCTTATAAAAGGGTAGAAATTATTATTCATAATAAAAAGTTTTTAAATGGCAACATTTCTGTCCAACCTGGGTGACACACCTGTGCCTGGCTTCCCTTCCATCAGCTGCCTCAAACCTGTTTGTGCCTGTTTTAGGGTAAAATTGTCTAAAAATGCTTCTCTTGCACAAGTAGGCAAACAAAAATGCCCCAAGTGTTTCTGGATATTTTTATTTTGTGTGGCTCTGACTTTAATATATATATATACACTTATAAGTAAATTTATATAAGTAGGTAGATTTAAGGACATTTTTCTCCAGGATACCAAGGCTTGCAGAGTAACTACTTGACAAAACATTGAGCAGAACATCAAATCCTCCAAATTATGTCCTACTTATGGGTTTCCAAAAGTGAGCTTTAGAATAAATTCCTGGGGATAAGTAGGATGGGAAATACACAGTCTAATGTGTGTACACACATCACAAGTGATGCTGTTGCAACTGTTCCAACCCAGGAAAGTGGGAAGATAAATGAAATTCATAGTCAATAGATCATTTCTTATCCCCCTCTTGGGGCAACGGGTTCAGGTTTTGCTTGGTTTGGATTTATTTTTATTTTTATTTTGCCTGTATTCAGCAGTGAGTTCTCTGCAGCTATCCCTGAATTGGGAGCAGGAGCAAAGGGACTTTGGGATACCCAGTGGGACCATCCCAGCCTTCCCAGGGTCTCCAGTCTCATCCATGCTGCTTGGGGATGGGGTCCCCCTGGATACCAAAATTCCAATTAATAGAGAGTGTAATGAATTTTAACATTTGTTGTTGTTTTCTTGTTGTTGTTGCAGACACAAATGACTCATTCCTCTCTTGGGTCAAAATGGGGAATTTTAAAGCAAGCTGAATGGAAAGGAAGCTACAAGGAATATGAGAAGTGAATGAAGCCTGGGGGGGGAAGATAAATCACTGCCCTAGCAAAAAGTGGACTTTGGGGTGAACAAAACTGTTCAAAAAAAAAAAAAACAAAAAACCACCCAAAAAAAAAAAAAAAAATCTAAAATCCCAAAAATCACCTTGGGGAAAAAAGAGAAAAAAAAAGAGAAAAAGAAAGAAAAAAGAAAGAAAAAGAAAAGAGAAAAAAAGAAGAGGAAAAAAAAAAGAAAAAAGAAGAAAAAAAGAAGGGAAAAAAAAGAAGAAAAATAAGGGGAAAAACCAAGGAAAAAACCCAAATGCCCCCCAAAATTTAGAAGTAGAGCATTATTATAAGTTAGTCCAAATATACATCTCAAAATATCATTTTGAGACTGTCTAAAACTGATTTAAAAACATCATGCTCTTGGTCCCACTGCTATCTTGATACTAAAAAAAAAAAAAAAAAGGGTGGGGGTGTGTGTGAAATTAAGTGTTTCTTTAACCTAAAATAAATATTCTTAACTAAGAGGAAAGGGTAAAAAACCGTGCTGATGAATCAGACTTTTTCCTCCAAAATTTTGTAAGGGTGAGAAAATAGGAGAACGTGGATCAACTTTTCCCGTGGGATCCTGTGGAGGGAGGACAGGGCGACTCCTGGGCAGGATGGGGACTGGGTGACTCTGATCTGTGCCTGGAAAAGGGGTTTTGCTGCCCTGGTTTTCTCTCCTTATTGGGTTAAATGCAGCTTTTTGGGGGGCTATGAGGGCAGGAATATTGTGCTTGGAATGTTAATCCAGTTTTGGCATTTATATTTTTCTCTTCTATCACAACTCATCCATTTCTAGCTTAATTTTTGGTTAATTATCCTAGAATAGAATAGAATAGAATTAGCCGGGTTGGAAGGGACCTCAGAGATCATCTAGTCCAACCCTTGACCCACCGGAGCAGTTGCTAGACCATGGCACTGAGTGCCACATCCAGTCTTTTTTTAAATGTCTCCAGGGACGGAGAATCTACCACCTCACCGGGCAGTCCATTCCATAGCCTGATCACCCTCTCCGTGAAGAAATTCTTTCTAATATCTAACCTAAACCTCCCCTGGCACAACTTAAGACTGTGTCCTCTTGTCTTGTTGAAGGTCGTCTGTGAAAAGAGTCCAGTTCCCACCTCGCTACAGCCTCCTTTCAGGTAGTTGTAGACAGCAATGAGGTCTCCCCTGAGCCTCCTCTTCTTCAGGCTGAACAGCCCCAGCTCTCTCAGCCTCTCCTCATAGGGCCTGTGCTCAAGTCCCTTCACCAGCCTGGTTGCCCTCCTTTGGACCTGCTCCAGGACCTCTACATCCTTCTTAAACTGAGGGGCCCAGAACTGGACACAGTACTCGAGGTGTGGCCTCCCCAGGGCTGAGTACAGGGGCAGAATCACCTCCCTGGACCTGCTGGTGACGCTGTTTCTGATCCAGGCCAGGATGCCATTGGCCTTCTTGGCCACCTGGGCACACTGCTGGCTCATGTTCAGTTTCTTGTCGATGCAGACTCCCAGGTCCCTTTCTGCCTGGCTGCTCTCCAACCACTCTGTCCCCAGCCTGGAGCTCCTCATGGGGTTGTTGTGGCCAAAGTGCAGGACCCAGCCCTTGGAATCTTGAACCTCATCCCCTTGGGATCAGCCCAACTCTCCAGTCTGTCCAGGTCCCTCTGCAGAGCCCTCCTGCCTTCCAGCTGATCCACACTTCCCCCCAGCTTAGTGTCATCTGCGAATTTGCTGATGATGGACTCAATCCCTTCGTCTAAGTCGTCGATAAAGATATTGAATAGAACTGGGCCCAATACTGATCCCTGGGGGACACCACTAGTGACCGGCCGCCAACTGGATGCAGCCCCGTTCAGCACCACTCTCTGGGCCCGGCCCTCCAGCCAGTTCCTAACCCAGCACAGGGTGCTCCTGTCCAAGCTGTGGGCTGACAGCTTTTTCAGGAGAATGCTATGGGGGACGGTGTCAAAGGCTTTGCTGAAATCCAGGCAGACCACATCCACAGCCTTCCCCTCATCCCCCAGGCAGTCACCCGATGATAAAAGGAGCTCAGGTTGGTCAGGCAGGACCTGCCCTTCCTAACCCCGTGCTGGCTGGGTCTGATCCCTTGCCCATCCTGCAGGTGCTGTGTGATTGCACTGAGGATGATCTGTTCCATAACCCTGCCAGACACTGAGGTCAGGCTGACGGGCCTGGAGTTTCCCGGGTCCTCCTTCCGGCCCTTTTTGTGGATTGGCATGACATTCCCCAACTTCCAATCATCTGGGATGTCCCCCGTGTCCTAAAGTCACCCTCACCCTTCCAATCCTGCTTCCATTAAAAGGTGAGAGGTCTTTTCTGTCTGGACAAGCCATTTTCCAGAGGAATTTTTTCCAGAGGAATTTGTGCAGCCCTGCACCTCAAAGCAGGTGAGATAAATGATGCTGGAGCCCCACAAAAAGGCATAGGAGGAGGATGGAATTCCTTGAAACAAAGGGATTGTAATTTTATTTTTCTTTTTTTTTTTTTTTTTGAAGTGGGAAAGATAGAATCCATTTTTCTGCCTCTTCTCAGTAATATTTAGGCCCCTTAGGGTTTTGCTTCAGAGAGGAAGAAGCACACAAACCCCAGCTGTGGATGTGTTCGTCACTCTGAAAAGCCAGTCACAGCTTTTTGTTTGAATGGTTTCCATGAAATTCAGAAATCATAGAAAGTTAGGGGTTGGAAAGGACCTCAAAAAAATCATCTAGTTCAACAAATCAGGTGAGTAAGAATTTGAAAAGTAATTCTGGGCACTTTGTCATGCAGATGGCATCAGGTTTTCTATTGCTGTTGCAAATACAGGGACCTGGCCCAAGAAACCTGAGCATCCCCCAAAAAACACATTTAGGAGCCACCCATAGGGTCAAAGCTTTGAATTTTGTGTTTTTTACCATTTATTTTCATTCCCTTGAAATTCTTTCTCTGGTGTATTGTTGTCCTGCAAGTTTAAAGATGGTTGTGTGGGGAGAAGAGTGAGAGGCAGATTCCATTGAGCCTGGGAAAAGCAAAACAAAAATCCCACAACTCCATTTGAACCAGTTAAAAAGCAGAATTTAGCAGGGTTTTTGGTTGGATTCTTTTTTTTTTTCCAACTTAAAATTTAAAATGTCGTTGATTAAAGGAAAAAGCTGATTTTGAAGCAACCAGATTTTTTTGTGAAGCTAAAAACTTCCAAAGTTAATGATTCAAGGAGAGAATCTCATGGTTTAGAAATGAAGCCTGAAAACCTTGGGGTCTCCGAAATCCAGCTTGAGAGTAAATTCCTGGGGATTAGTGGGATCAAAAATTACACAAGCTAATACATGTACACACACACACACACACACACAGAGGGAGAAAAGCTGTTTTCCTAACAGTTTCAATCATGCAAGGCAGACAGGGGTGAATTAAGTCCAGGTTGGATGGGTCTTGGGTGACATCCCTGCCCATGGCAGAAGGTTGGAACCAGGTGGTCCTTAAAGTCCCTTCCAACCCAAACCAGTCTGGGATTTGCCGTTCCTATGAGTTTTGGTTGCTGCAGTTTTCCAGCTTAACTTTAGTCCTAACCTAGTCCTAGGTTAGGTTAACCCTAACCTAATTTTCCAGCCCCAAGGCAAGTCCATGGCAGTGCAGTACTAACTTGCAAGTAGCATCCTGCATGAAGGACTCAAGTTCTTCAGCCAAATTTTGGCTGGGGAACAATTAACTTCATATCCAGGTCATCCCCATCTTCTTGCCAAAACAGATGAGGGCTTCCTGCTCCATTGCTTTTTCTGGCTTTCACCAAAATGACTTTTTCTCACATCTTGCACTCAGGAGGAGCCGTGACTCTTTCCTTTCCTCTGGCAGGGATGCCAGGTGTGGGGAGCACCTTGTCTCCTGGAAAACCCCACTTTGGAAGACTGGGAAGCAGTCAGGAATGGTGAGGGATCTCTACAAAACAGTTATAGGCTACATTTGGACTATCCCAGCCCTGCCAGGGAGAGAAAACCCCAGCAAAGCAAGGGCAGGAGACCTCCCAACCTCTTGGTGTGAAGATCCGACCAGTTCCCCACAGGTTTTGGGCTGGAGGTTGGAAATTGAGTTGGGGTTCCTGGAAACAGAGCATGGAAACAGCAATGCTCCAGCAGGTTAAGGAAAGGCTCCTCCACCTAAAGGATGAAAAGAAAAAGAGATGGGGGTGGGGAGGAGAAAGGGAGAGAGAGAAAAAAAAAAAAGAAAGAGAGAAAAGAGCTGCTGCCATTGAATAATTGATGAGTTTCAGACCAATCAATGCGACAGCAGAGCAGGGCTAATTAAAGGTTTCTAAGGAATCCCTGTAGTAATTTACTCGAATGTAAGAAGTTCATTCTCTCTCTCCCTTTTTTCCTCCCCCCTCCCTGTTCCTAGGAATTCCAGTTTTAGGCTTCGGCGGTCTCTAACCACCGCTTACTTTTCGCCTCCAGGGGTGTGTTTGCTATGGAAATATGCAATTAATATTGCAGCCATCATAATTGCTAATTATTAAAACAATACTAGCCTCCCTCCCCCTCCATCCCCCCCCCCTTTTTTTTTTTTTTTCTTTTTTTTTCCTGGCCTACTTTCTTGCTCAAAATCATTTAAATAACAGGGAAAAAAAAAAAAAAAAAAAAAAAGAGACATAAGGTGGTTGGGGCTGAGCTGAGCCAGGATGAAGAGTGGAGCATGGGTGGGTTTGGCTCTGATTTGATGCCTTCCCTGGAAACTCAGGGCAAGGGGATGCTGTCAGCTGCCACAGCCTTGGACCATGCCAAGAAAATTCCCTGTGATGCTGGAGTGACCCTCACCCATTTAGTGATGAAGCCACCTGGATGGTCCCATGTTTCTGAAGCTGCCTCCATGGTTGGTGTCCCAGTGCTGGCTGCAGCTATGAAATACTAATAATTGGTGATGAGGAATTAACTCTCAGAGGTGTAGGTTGTCAGGAGAAAGGAGAATCATGCAAGGGACCTGGTCCCTAGAGGGATGGGGATTCCCTCAGCCAGGACCTGCCATCCCTCTAAAGAAAGATGGGAGTTTTTGCTTAACCCAGATGTCGGGATCCTGGAAGAGCAGAGGAGAGCATGGCCAGCTCATGGTGCTTTCTGCAGGAGTTAAACCTGCTGAAAAGGTTTTTCTGTTCATACCCTGAGCAAGAGTTAAAATATCTTGGGCTGAGCTTCCAGAGGAACACTAGAACTGGTTCTGGTTTCTCACCATGTTTTCCATCCCAACTCTTTCCTGCCCCATGGCTTGAATCACATCATGAGGGACCTGGATGAGGCTGGGATGAGATGGGATGGGATTGAGGAAGCATGCACAAGGTTTCACGTGAGGTTGCAGGGATTGGGAACCAGCAAGAAGATGTGGTAAGAGCTGCTGGTGTGTGGGGAACTCTCCTGGAGCTCCTTGCCTTGGTAGCTGCTGCTGGTCACAGAATCAGAGAACCATAAAATGTCAGGGGTTGGAAGGAACCTCTGGAAATGATCCAGTCCAACCCCCCTGTCTCAGCAGGATCCCCCAGGAACAGATCCAGGGGGGTTTGGAAACCTCCAGAGCAGGAGACTCCACAACCTCTCTGGGCAGCCTGGGCCAGGGCTCCCTCACCCTCACAGGAAAGAAGTTTCTCCTCATGGTGAGCTGGAACTTCCTCTGTTCCAGCTTAAGGTTGAGAAGGTAGGAAACTTAAATAACAGACTGGGCTCAAAACCAGCACAACCAATATCACTAATGATGGCAAAGATCTCTGAGACCAAGTCCAACCATCAACCCAACACCACCATGCCAACCAAACCACGTCCTGAAGTGCTATGTCCACCTAATTTTTTTTTTTTTTTTTTTGACCCTCTTCCCAGATGTGAAAACTACTTGGCATGGTTTTCTTGGTCCAAGTGAGGAAGGATGAAATCCCTGTTCCTCATGGTGCTGGTGGCCTCTGGCACTCAGCTGTGTTTGCACAGAGCATCATTCCCCCAGGAATCCAGAGGGCATCTGCTGGGGGGCTTAAGGAAGCAATGTATGTGGAAATAAGGCTTAAAAAAAGAAAAAGTCTCCTCCTGTGTTGAGGTTAGCAAAGCAACCCTTTTCTCCTGCATGTAAGTGAAAGCAAAAGAAAAAAAAAAAAAATCAGCAGGGTTATAATAAAACATGAAAGGCTTATGTGTAAGCTGGGAAGCAAGGCTCTGAATGGCTTCTTGGTGGTCTCAGGTGGTTGAAGGTGTAGCCATAATGCAGCAAGCAATTAGAAACAGGTTTTCTATTAACCAGCTTACTTTGCTGACTGCTTTGATGGAGCTGACCTTTCCCTCCCAGCCCATCCTGCAGCAGGTGACAGGTTGGAGACTGCCTGGCCCTCAGCCCTCAGCATTAAGCACAGGTTTGGGTCCCATGTATCTTCTTTTTCTTCTCTTTTCCTGCCAGAGTTTTGCTGTCTGCAGAGCTGAGATGGGGGGTGAGGACTGAGTTGTGGCTTTCACCACTGCACGGTGCAAAGCTGGGATGGGGAAAGCAGGAGGAAGGGGCTGGGGTCCTCTTCACTCCTTAAAAGCAAAAAAAAAAAAAAAACAAACCAAATTCCAAACCCCCAAACCCTGGTGGGTGTGGGATAGTTTTAGGAACTTTTTATTTATTTATTTATTTTTCTTTCTTTCTCTCATGACAGTGGATGCTTCACCTTTAAAACTCCATATTTATTTTGTAGCACTGTCAAAGAATCATTACAGATGTTACCAGTGACTTCCCTGGAATTGCTCCCATTTATCCTGGAGTGAACT